>NW_017671754.1:28175-188069 GCF_001879085.1 Nicotiana attenuata
GCAACGGTGGATTTGACATGTACGCTTTTAAGTTTTTGAGCGCTTGTTGACATTCTTCAGTCCATTCAAATTGATTTTGCTTTTTCAACACTGAAAAAGACTTAAAACTTTTCTCCGAAGATTTAGAAATAAATCTCCCCGATGCTGCTATCCTACCTTTCTTTTTTGCTCCTAAGTATATCCGGTATCTCTTCAATAGCTTTAATCTACACTGGATTTACTTCAATTCCACGATTAGAAACATGGAAACCTAAGAACTTACCCGACGATACACCAAATGCACATTTCTCGGGATTTAACTTTATATTGAATTTGCGGAGAATCTGGAACGTATCTGATAGATGTTGAATATGATCCTTCGCCTGTTGTGATTTTACCAACATATCATCGATATAAACCTCCATGGTTTTTCCCAGATATTCTTGAAACATCTTAGTTACTAACCTCTGGTACGTGGCTCCAGCATTCTTAAGACCGAAAGGCATTACTTTATAACACTAAGTCCCCCTGTCTGTAATAAAGGAGGTTTTTTCCTCATCTGAAGGATCCATTTTTATTGATTATAACCTGAATAGGCGTCTAAAAAACTTAATTGTTTGTACCCTGCAGTAGCATTAATTAGTTGATCTATGTGCGGTAATGAAAAAGAATCTTTAGGGCAAGCTTTATTTAAATCGGTATAGTCTATGCAAACTCGCCACTTACCATTCTTTTTGGGCACCACTACAGTGTTAACTAGCCAATTAGGATACTTTACCTCGTAGATAGACCCAATTTTTAAAAGCTTTTGTACTTATCCTGAATCACCTGGTTTTTTAAGGATCCTTGCTTCCTTTGTTCTGTTTGACTGGCGGATACATCGGATCTTCATTCAGTTTATGGCTCGTTACCTCCAGTGGTATACCTGTCATATCTGAATGGGACCAGGCAAAGCAGTCTGCATTAGCTTTTAAAAATTCAATTAACTTACTTTTCATCTCTAGGCTAAGGTTGGTTCCGATGTAGACTTTTTCGTAGGCCAATGCACAAACAACAACACTGCTTCCAATTCCTCTATTGTTGTTTTGATGTTTTCATTTTCTTCTGGTTCTTGAATTGTATCAGGCCTCGAGTCTACATCCGTTTGTCCATCTTTAGTTGAGGCATGTGTCGCTAAACCCTCAATTGATTTCTGTAATTGCTATTTTTCACATGCAACGTCATTTTTCCCGCTTGAATCTGCCACTGAGTTAATGCTTCGAGAAGTCTGTTGATCTCCGTGGATTTGACTTATTCCCCATTGTGAAGGGAACTTGATTACGTGATGTAAGGTAGATGGAACAGCATCCATCTCGTGAATCCAAGGTCTGCCAAGATCATATTGTACTCCATGTCCATATCTATTACTTGAAATTTAGTATCTTTGACTACTCCTTCTGCGATTGTGGTGAGTATTATCTCCCATTTTGTAACAACGCTCGAGTTATCAAAACCAGACAAGGTATATGCTAATTTACCATCGGTTTGCAACTTGTTTACCACTCTTAGCAGAATGATATTTACAGAGCTACCTGGATCAATCAAAACTCATTTTACGTTAGTATCATGTACAAGTAAAGATATTACCAGTGCATCATTGTGTGAGATCAACATGCCATCTGCATCTGCATCATCAAATGTTATACTATCTTCCTCCAAAACTTGGCGAACTCGTTTCCCATGGGTAACCGTGATTTTTGACACCTTTTTTGCTATCGTATATGTTACGCCGTTGACCTCCTCTCCTCCACTTATGACATTAACTATTCTTTTTGGTGATGGAGGTTTTGGTGGCTCTACCTATTCTTCATATATGCTTGCTTACCTTTCTCACTAAACAATTCGATTAAGTAACCTTGCTTTAATAAATGCTCAACTTCACCTTGTAGCAGTCTGCAATCCGCTATTTTGTGGCCGTGATCATTGTGAAACTCGCACCAGAAATCAGGGTTTCTCCTATTCGGGTTTGATATCATTTCTTTTGGCCATTGTACTTTATCTCCCTTGCTTCATAAAATAGCTACCAACTCAGACGTGCTAACATTGAAGCTGTAACCATGAAGCTTTGCTTTTGAGCTTCTGTCATTGTCTCTCGTATCTCGCGTATCCCGCTCCTTCCCAAACTTGGACGACAAACCCGAATCTTTGTCCCTTGATCTGGAATCATACCTGGGATTTTCTTGTTTTGAACGTGAATCTCTACCTGCTGGTCCCATATAAGGTTCGTACCTATTTTTACCGAACCTTTTTTTAGTTTCTGGCTGTCTTGAGCTTACTCTTTCATCTCTCCGGGACTGAGTGATAGTCTTCTTCTATCCGCAGCTTCGTGCTGTACCTGTTGTAAACATCATTCCAAGTTGTTGCAGGGAATTCTCGTAAGCTTTCTTTGATTCTCCTTGTGGCTTTTGAGCATTTTTCATTTAAATTGCTTGCAAATGCCATAGCCGCCCAATTGTCAGGTACGCGTGGTAGCATCATCCTTTCACGTTGGAACCTATCTACGAATTCCCTGAGTAACTCCGTAGCTCCTTGTTTTATTTTCAATATGTCTTCCATCCTCTTCTCAACTTTCTGAGCTCCCGAGTGTGCTTTTATAAACGAATCTACAAGCTCAGCAAAAGAATCAATAGAGTTTTCAGGTAAAAGAGAATACCATGTTAATGCTCCCTTTGTGAGCATTTCACCGAATTTTTTGACTAGTACTGATTCAATCTCTTTCTTGGTCAAACTGTTGCCCTTTACGCAGTTGTAAATGTTGTCACATGATCCGGGGATCGGTTGTCCCATCGTACTTTGGGATATGGAGCATTTTAAACTTCTTAGGAATAGGCAAAGGAGCGGCACTTGGCTTCCAAGGTTGTTGAGAGTATCCATATCTACTCCTTTGATTATAGGTGGAACGCCAGGTATCTGTCCTATGCGTTCGTTGTCCTTGAGTTGTTTCTGCAAAGTTAGTACTAGACTTTGTAAATCAGAATTAACTGGGATACCTGACCCTCCATCACGAGATTCGCTGGGAGTTCCTCTGCTGCCCGAATTAGCAAGCCCTGAGCGTGGATTTTCTATGGTCGCGGTGTTGTTTGGAGGAGGAGTCGGTGGTACGGTTGGCAACCCACTAACAAAAGCTTGCAGAGCATTGCTGACTTGTTCTGCAATTAACTGTTTCAATGCTGCATCGATATCTTGATCGTCCCTATGTTGATCATTCACATGCGATTCAGATCTATCAGGTATCCCTTCTCGTGATTGTCGAGGAGAGTTTTGTGGTGAGGGGACTAGAGTACCATCTCCCTGTTGATTATGTTGATTCAACTGTTGCTGATTTTGTGGGTCTTGAAAGTTTTGTTGGTTGTTGGCGTTGGCGTTTGACATGATTTTTTGGAAGAAGAATGGATTTGGAAAGTGAAAATATTATCAGATTCCCGGTAACGGAACCAAACCAAAAAATAAGAATTTCGGTCAAAGCCTATTTTTAGAAGTGCTCGGGTTACTGATAATCAAGAAAAGGTATATTCTTGTAATAAGAAAGGAAAATTAAAGTATGGAATAGCAAAGTAATCAATAGAAAACAGAAGTAAATAATTGTATTCCAATGATAATCAGAACGTGTCTTGCCATGTCAGCCACAATTAATTCCACGTGCAATGTTTATTTTCCCCCAATACAATGAAGCGGTGACTATTGTTCCTTAGGTCATTTTTGTGGTCTGGTAAAATTTTAAGCAATCCGGGTGGCCCGAGTGCATTCAGAAGTGTGGATTATAACACCGAAAAATCTAGAAATCGGTCGGAATTCCAGTTTTATGACTCTAAAACGCCAAAAAAGAGTATCGGTTATGGCGAGGCGGTGTCTGTTATTCCTTAGGTTGTTTTTTATGGTCCGTCAAAATTTTAGGTGATCCGGGTCCGGTGGCCCAGGCCTATGAAGAAGGCGTGGGCTATTACACACGATAATCTAGGAATCAGGTGGAACTCCAATTTTAAGCCCCTAAAACGCCAAAAAATGAGTAACAACCATGGTGAGGTGGTGACTGTTGTTTCTTAGGTCATTTTTTATGGTCCGGCAAAATTTTAGGCGATCCGGATCCGATGGCCCGGGAATATGCACTAGGCATAGCATAAGAAAATTTGGAAACTGGGCGGAATTCAAGTTTAATGACCCTAAAACGCCAAAAAATAAAAAGCAACGATCTTGGAGCAGCAGTGACTATTATACCTTAGGTCATTTTTTATGGTCCGGCAAAATTTTAGGCGACCGGGTCCGATGGCCCGTGACCATGCAAAAGGCGTCGGATATAGCACACACGAAAATCTAGGAATCGGGCAAAATTCCTATTTTATGTGCCTAAAATGCCAAAAAACAAGTAACGTTCATGGTGAGGCGGTGACTGTTGTTCCTTAGGTCATTTTTTATGCTCCAAATAAATTTTAGTCGATTCGAGTTAGGTGGCCTGGGCCCATGCATAAGCCGTGGGCTATAGCATACGAAAATCTAGGAATCGGGCGGAATTCAAGTTTTATGGAACTAAAATGCCAAAATGCGAGTAATTGTCATGGCGAGGCGGTGACTATTGTTCCTTAGATCGTTTTTTATGGTTTGGAAAAATTATAGGCAATCCGAGTCTGATGGCCGGGGCCAATACAGAAGGCGTGGGCTATAGCACATGAAAATTTGGGAATAGGACAAAATTCAATTTTTATAGTCCTAAAACGCCAAAAAATGACTAATCGGTGGTGAGTGTATGAGGAGGGTAGCCCAGCCAATGCAGCTTCACTTATATAGAATCGGTTTTCAAAGTTATTCTTGAGGGAGTTTCTTCCCCAGACCCTTAGGGATTCATTCCACGTAGAGTTTGAGCAGCTGCGCCGGGGTACTATGACAGTGTAAGAGTATGTTGTCAAATTTAGTGATTTGTCCATGCACCTGTTGTGGTTTCTACAGTCAGAGAGCGAGTTCGTCGATTTATCCGGGGGCTCAACTATTTTATAAGGTTCAGAATGTCTTTAGGGCTGGAGACAAATACCCCATATCAGTAGGTGGTAGAGAATGTATGGAGGTTGGAGAGCATGCGGGGCCGTGAGAGAGATGACAGGGAGGATAATAGGCCTCGAGGTACTGGAGGATTTAGTAGTGGCCACACTGCAGCTGTAGACCAGCATGGCAGAGGCTATGTAAGCCATCTAGGTCACTCGGCACTTCTAGCTTCTAGTGGTGCTCAGGTCATTCTGAGGTTGTAGGTTGCACACTTTGCTCAGCCACTTTCTAGTGCCCCTCCTGCACGGGGTACCTTCAGCGGTCATGGAGATGCGATGACTATTGTTTCTTAGGTCGTTTTTATGGTCCGGCAAAACTGTAAGCGATCCGGGTCCTGTGGCCGGGACTAATATAGAAGGCGTGGGCTATAGCACACGAAAATCTGGGAATAGGACAAAATTCAAGTTTTATGGTCCTAAAACGCCAAAAAATGAGTAACGATCATGGCGAGGCGGTGACTATTTTTCCTTAGGTAGTTTTTTATGGTCTGGAAAAATGCTACATGATCAGCGTCCCATGGACGGGCCCATGCAGACGGCATAGACTATAGCACAAGAAAATCTGGGAATTGAATTCAAGTTTTATGGCCTTAAAAAGCCAAAAAATGAGTAACGGTGACGGAGAGGCGGTGGCTATTGTTCCTTAGGTCATTTATTATGGTCCGATAAAATTTTAGCCGATCCGGGTCCGCTGGCCCTGGCCTATGCAGAAGGCGTGGACTATAGCACACGAAAATCTAGAAATCGGACGCATATCTAGTTTGATGTCACTAAAATGCCAAAAAATGAGTAACATTCATGGCGAGGCAGTGATTATTGTTTCTCATGTCGTTTTTATGGTCCAGCAAAATTTTTGGCGATCCGAGTCCGGTTGCTTGGGCCTTTGCAGAAGGCATGGGTTATAGCACACGAAAATCTAGAATCGAGCGGAATTCCATTTTTATAGCCCTATAAAGCCAAAAAACCGAGTATCAGTCATGGCGAGGCGCTTATTATTGTCCCTTAGGTTGTTTTTGATGGGCCGGCAAAACTGTAGGTGATCCGGGTCCTGTTGCCCGGGCCTTTGCAGAAGGCGTGGACTATAACACACGAAAATCTGGGAATCGGGCAACATTCAAATTTTATGGTCCTAAAACGCCAAAAAATGAATAACGGTCACGGCAAGGCGGTGACTATTTTTCCTTAGGTCTTTTTGTATGGTGCGGCAAAATTTTAAGAAATCCAGGTCCGGTGGCCCGGGCCCATACATAAGGCATGGGCTATAGCACATGAAAATCTAGGAATCGGGCGGAATTCCAGTTTTATTGCCCTAAACCCAAATAATGAGTAATGGTCATGGAGAGGTGGTGACTATTATTCCTTAGGTCGTTTTTGATGGTCCGACAAAATTTTAGCCGTTCCAGGTCCTATGGCCCAAGCCCATATAGAAGGCGTGGGCTATAGCAAACGAAAATCCAGAAATCGGGCGCAATTCAAGTTTTATGGCCCTAAAATACCAAAAAACGAATAACGGTCATGGCGAGGCAGTGACTATTGTTACATAGGATGTTTTTGAAGGTCCGACATAATTTTAGGCGATCCGGGTCCGGTGGCCCGGGCCCATTAGTAAGCGTGGGCTATAGCACACGAAAATCTGGAAATTGGGCAGAATTCCAATTTTATGGCCCTAAACACCAAAAAACGAGTAAATTTCATGGCGAGGCAGTGACTATTATTCCTTAGGTTGTTTTATATGGTCTAACAAAATTTCAAACGACTCGGGTCCGGTGGCCCTTGCCTTTGTAGAAGGCGTGGGCTATAGCATACGAAAATCTAGGAATCGGGTGGAATTCTAGTTTTACAGACCTACAATGCCAAAAACGTGTAACGTTCATGGCGAGACGGTGACTATAATTCCTTAGGTCATTTTTTATGGTCCGACAATATTTTCTGCGATCCGGGTCCAGTTTCCGGGCCCATGCAAAAGGCGATAGCACATGAAAATAAGGGAAATGGGCGGAATTCTAGTTTTTGGCCCTAAAACGCCAAAAAATGAGAAATTATCATGGCGAGGCAATAATTATTTTTCCTTAGGTAATTTTCGATTGTCCGGCAAAATTTTAGGTGATCCAGGACAGGTGGCACGGGCCCATGCAAAAAGCGTGGGCTATAGCACACAAATATTTAGAAATTGGGTGGAATTCAAGTTTTATCGACCTAAAAAGCCAAAAACGAGTAACAGACATAGCGAAGCGGTGACTATTGTTCCTTTGGTCATTTTTTATGGTCCGGCAAAAATTTTGGCGATCCGGGTCCGATGGCCCGGGCCCATTCAGAAGGCGTGGGCTATAGCACACGAAAATCTAAGAATCGGGCGATTCCAGTCTTATAGTCCTACAACGCCAAAAAACGAGTAATGGTCATGGCGAGATGGTGACTATTGTTCCTTAGGTTGTTTTTTATGGTCCGATAAAATTTTAAGCGATCCGGGTTCAGTGGCCATGGATTCAAAAGGTGTGGGCTATAACACTAAAAAATCTAGGAATTAGGCGGACTTCCAGTTTTATGACCATAAACACCAAAAAACGAGTAACGGTCATGGCGAGGCGGTGACTGTTATTCCTTAGGTTGTTTTTATGGTCCGGAAAAATTTCGGTGATCCATGTCCGGTGACCCGGGCCTATGCAGAAAGTGTGGGCTATTGCACACAATAATCGGGGACGAAATACAAATTTTATGGCCCTAAAACGCCAAAAAACAACGGTCATGGTGAGATAGTGATTGTTGTTCCTTAGGTCATTTTTGATGGTCCGGAAAAATATTAGGCGATCCTGGTCCGATGGTCCGGTCCTATGCAGTAGGCGTATAGCACACGGAAATTTGGGATGGGCGGAATTTAAGTTTTATGGCACTAAAACGCCAAAAAAAGAGAAACGGTCTTGGAGAGGCAGTGACTATTATACCTTAGGTCATTTATTATGATCCGGAGAAATTTTAGGCGATCCGGGTACGATGGCCCGTGACCAGGCAGAAGGCGTAGGATATAGCACACATGAAAATCTAGGAATCGAGCGAAATTCTTGTTTTATGGCCTTAAACGCCAAAAAATGAGTAACGGTCATGGCAAGGCGGTGACTATTGTTCCTTAGGTCGTTTATTATGGTTCGGCAAAATTTTAGGCAAACCAGGTCCGATGGCCCAAGCTCATGCTGAAGGCATGGGCTAGCACATGGAAATCTAAGAATCTAGGCGATACAGGATAGGTGCTCCGGGCTCATGCAGAAGGCGTGGACTATAGCACACGAAAATCTAGGAATCGGGCGGAATTCTAGTTTTATGGACCTTAAAAGCCAAAAAGTGAGTAACGGTCATGGCAAGACGGTGACTATTATTCTTTAGGTCGTTGTTTATGGTGCGACAAAATTTTAGTCGATCCGGATCTGGTGGCCCTGGCCCATGCAGAAGGTGTGGGCTATAGCATACGAAATCTGGGAATCGGGCAGAATTCCAGTTTTATGGCCATAAAATGCCAAAAAAGAGTAATGGTTATGGTGAGGCGGCGATTATTGTTCATCAGGTCATTTTTGATGGTCCGGAAAAATTTTAGGCGATCCGGTAACGGCAATCAGGGACCATGTAGAAGGCGTGGGCTAAAACGAAAATCTAAGAATCGGTCGGAATTCCAATTTTATGGCCCTAAAATGCCAAATTACGTAGGTCATTTTTTACTGTTTAGCAAAATTTTAGACGCTCCGGGTCCGGTGGTCCGAGCCCAAGCAGAAGGCGTAGGTTATAACACACGAAAATCTTAGAATCAGACGGATTTCCAGTTTTATGACCCTAAGCCAAAAGATGAGTAACGGTTCTAGCAAAGAGGTGACCATTGTTCCTTAGATCGTTTTTGAGGGTCCGAAAAATTTTTAGGTGATCCTGGTCCGATGGCTTGAGCCATGCAAAAGGTGTGGGCTATGCACATGAAAATTCGGAAATCGGGCGGAGTTCCATTTTTATGGCCCTAAAACGCCAAAAAACGAGTAACGATCATGAAGAGGCGGTGGCTTTTGTTCCTTAGTTCGTTTTTGATGGTCCGGAAAAATATTAAGCGCTCCGGGTCCAGTTGTCCGAGCCCATGCAGAAGGTGTGAGCTACAGCACACGAAAATGTGGAGATCGAGCGAAATTCCTGTTTTATGACCCTAAAACGTCAGAAAATGAGTAACAGTCATGGCGAGTAGGTGACTATTGTTCCTTAGGTCATTTTTTATGGTCTGCAAAATTTTAGGCGATCCGGAACCGGTGGCTCGGGCACATGCATAATGTGTGGGCTATAGGACACCGAAATCTAGGAATCGGGCGGAATTCCTATTTTATGGCCCTAAAACACCAAAAAATGAGTAACGATCATGGCGAGGCGGTGACTATTGTTCCTTAGGTCATCTTTGATGGTCTGGCAGAATTTTAAGCGATCCGGGTCCGGTGACCCGGTGTCGATGCCCCCTTTTTCTCGCAAAATCGGGTTTACGACATTTGGGTGGACAACTCTTTTCCTTTTGGGAATTGGGTTTGAGATATAGAAGAGTCGCCACCTAATAATTGAGTGCATTAGGACACTAAGAAGGAAATAAAAGAAGAAGAACCAGAGAATGGGTAAGGGCTTGAAATTATCTTGGAGGGAAGGTGTTAGGCACCCCCCAAGATCCACTAGTGTGGTTCCCGGCCATGCTATAATTGTGACTTCACATAATCAAGTAAGCGATTAAGGGCTCAAGTAAGAGGGATTCGCATACAATATTGCAAATAAATTAAAACTTGGGGAAAGGTAAAGAAGGCAGAAATTTTATGAAAGATTTAGACAATTTAAAAGAGATAGACGAAAGCCAGTAAAAAGGGATGGGGTCCTAGGTTTATGATTAATATGGATCACGTCAATGCAACACCCAGTAATCACTCCTCAAAGAGGGGCTACATGAGGTATTATCGCATCGATCATTATATCCATATCTACCCTTCCCACCCCGTTAAGGTATTAAAGCGCGGGATAGTATCGTTACATAATGCATGCTATTACCCGTCCCAATCCTATCAGTCTCGGAGGCATTGAGACTACTAGTCCTAAAGGGAGGGGATTTGGGGCTTTTCGGAGTTTCAAAAGGATAAAAGTCTAAGCAACAAGAAAAAAACACATAAACAGTTAGGGGAAACAAATAGCAATTAAGGCTCACACATGCCACCTCACTTAAAAGAGCAAATATAGCATGACTTCAAGTACTGGTTAGGTCTTTAATTAAAATTACGTAAAGGGGGGTGGCCGATTTATTACATATTTTCAGATAAGAAGTCCGAATTAGGCCTGCCTGCTGGTTGTAATTATTAAAGACTGATATAATTAATTGATTACCTAATGGTTTGCCTAGGTGAAACCTATAGGCATGATATCTAACAAGGTCAAACATACTGATTTTAGAAATAAACCAATTCTGCAGATGTTAACAACATTATTACTGATTTTAGACTTTGCGGATGAATCAGATTTAAATGATTGCTCCTACAGGCATGAATTCTAAGCGTTATGGATTTTAAAACGGTTATGTAAGTGCAGGAATCCTATGAGCATGGTATCTAGGATGCAATTGATTATTCTTTAACCTATGGATTGTTTGCCTAATGACATGTGTATCTGCAGAAGTGCAGAAAACTTATAATCATGATTTCTATATGCAGAAGTGCAGAAACTTATAGACATGATTTCTAATGAAATGCATAACTTATAGACAGGATTTCTAATGCAGTAGTGAAACAACTTATAGGCAGGATTTCTAATGCAGTAATGAAACAACTTATAGGCAGGATTTCTATATGTGGATGCATAAACTTATAGGCAGGATTTCTATATGTAGATGCATAAACTTATAGGCAAGATTTCTATATGTAGATGCATAAGCGAAAAAAGCTGTGATTGTAGAAATAAATACCTAAAGCATGATGTCTACCCACATGCATAACATGAGTGACCCTCCCCTTTTCACTATACACCCCCATAAGTTATTACAAATTATTACAACCCGAATGAATCAAGAAAAATAAAAAAATTACATCAGAAATTAAAGCTCCAACCAAGGAGAGCCTAATTCAGACTCCTAGTCTGAAACATGAGATAAACCAACTTCCAAAGATCAGATTTCCAAAGCCTTTCTCATCCTTTGGGTGTGTCAAAGTTCCAAGGAGCTTCATGAACTCCAAGCAGTGCTCACACCCAATTACATTTGCAGGATCAGATTATAGTGCAGTGTGGAAGGGCCAGCCCTCAAATGTCCAAGTTCAGAGGGAACTCAAGGTCCCCAAGGCAAGGCTCATAGGAGGGGGGGCAGAACTTAGAATCTAAGAATAAGTGTAAGTGCAATAGAGGGGGGAATTAGGGAAAGCCATGACAAAACTAGTGGTCATGCACAGCAATTAGGATGCTGGCACACCCCTGACCAGCCTGTCAGCTTGAGTTTGGGAGTTAGGACCTATTGAAGGTCAGGTTCAGACCTGGGCAGCAATTTGGATGCTGCCAGGCCATGAACTTTAACTCAGCACACATAGGGGAATGGGGGTATGGGGATTTTATAGCAAGCAGTAAACATAAAAGAAAGAACATGCTTAATACAGAGTATAAACAACAAAGTAAACCAGAACATGGCAACTGTAAAGTAAACACATAGGGAAGGAGCTGAAATTAAATTGGGACATACCAGTTTTAGGGAAAACAGGTAAGTAAAACAGCAGCCTTGAAAAGCCAAATTGCAAAGCAGTACAAAAAGTCTCAGCAGAGAGTAGAGAGTTTGAAAAAAGTATTGTGATTGGAAATTCAAAGTTCTAGAGTTGTAAAGTTTTTAAAGTTTAAAACTAAAAGCCTGTGTCAATGCAGAAGGGTCGTGCCCTTTTTATAGTGTAGCAAATAAGCAAGAAAAAGGTAAGGAAATATCATTGTGATCAGTCTCCCTTTAGTTAAGGGATTCTGATTTCAAACGGGCAAAACAATTATGGAAAGGGATTTTAAAAATATTTTCCTAGTAGTATAATAAAGGTTAAGTACATAGAAGCTATTTAAGGCAACAAACTAATAGTACACGGTTTGTAAAAAAGGGAAAGGGAATCAAACAGTAAAAATTAAAAATTCAGACCTTTACTAGAATGAATCAAGTCAAGAAAAAGGGGTAAAGAAAGGTTCAATTAAGGAAAACCAGTAACAATTAAGTGAACATAATTAAAGGAATCCGGAATCAATCAGTAGTTGGCAAAGCCTTTTTTGAAAGAAGAGTTCTCATATATAAACACACAAACATGTAAATCAAGAAGAGACTGTCAAGTTATTTGAAAGAGAATTTTAATCAAAGAGAAGTTCAGAAACATGGGCAAAAGATACAGGTTCGACCTGCAGACTCATAGTGAGTCTGAGAGTCCAGGGTCCCAATGTGGAACCCTGACTCGAACACAAAACATAAATCGTCAAAAGGAAACCCCACAAATCCTAGGGTTTCACGATTGACTCAGAAATGGAGGTGAGAAAACAAGCCATTTGTTTTAGAGTCTCAACACAACAGATATGAGAGCATGCTTGAACGACAAAGGAAGAAAAATTATGAAGAACATACTTGAGGAAACTCAGAACCTAAACGAGTTCAGAAGAAGGAAATAATACAACTTGAACACAAGTAGGTGAAGCATGTAAGGACATAAACAGAGTCACAAAATCAAATAACTTTAACGGTAGGCACATATAGCAGAAGAGTAGTGAAAACATAGCAGAGATTAACAGTAGTAGAAAAGAAGAGGTAAAATACAATACATGCATAAAAGAAATCATACGAACAAGGCATAAACAAACACACATGAAGCAAAGAAGAAAAAGAATCAGAAAGATTTTTTCAAAAATCCTTGCAGAAACCCTAAAAATCAGAGAGGAACTATTTTTGACAAAACTTTTGGGGAAAACACTCTAGATAGCAAGAAAAGCATAGACATAGTACATATCTAAACAAATAACGGTGAAAGAACCTCGAATGGTTTAGGGTTTCGGAGAAACCCTAGAAATGAGAAAGGCTTGGAGAAAGGTCCGATCTTGAGTCGGAGAGGTCAAGTATCAGGCTCCTGAGTCTCGAATGTGCCGGAGCATGGCCGGAGAAGCCATGGAATCAAAGGTCGGAGAAGATCGGAGGGAGAAACATCGAAGTCATCTTTCCGGACCTTGAACATCCAAGGTCTAAGGATGGAGAGGGTGGGTAGAGCCCATCCATGGCCTGGGAAGCCATGGATTCCGTAAAAATCCGGTGAAAGAAGGTGGAAGGAGGCTAGGGTTTCGGAGAGTTGTTGAGAGGATTTGAGACTGTTTTGGGGTTTCAGGGCGGCGGGTCCGGTGAGAATGAGGGGGATTAGGGTAGGTTGTTAGGTTAATTAAGGAAGGGTGAATTCTGACCGTTGATCTCGAGTGATCAACGATCCAGATTTAAGTGGGTAGGTGGGGAATGGGTTGGGTCGTTTGGAATTGGGTCATGGGTTGGGTCCAAATCGAAACTGGGTTAGTTTAATTGGGCAGAATTGGGTTGATTAGGGGCTAAAATTGAAACAAAAAATGGGGCGGTAATTGAAATGGAAATGGGGCTAAATGTTAAATAGCCAGTTTCACCCTTTTATTTATAAAAATAGTAAAAAATGATTTTAAAAACTAATTAAAAATACTGAAACAATTAATAATGTATAAACGTTAATTTAAAAATACTGGACCCAATTTTATAGTTATAAAATGCTAGTAATGCTACAATAGGCTAAAATTGCAATTGTATGTAATTTAGCTTGGAAAATGCCAAATCAATTTGTAAAAAATATACAAAAATCACCTTAAATATATTTTGATATATAAATATGAGAATAAAATAGGTTATTCACCAATATTGATAGTTTTGGGAATAATTCCTAATTTTGTATTGCTAAAATGGACAATAGATTAATTTTAAAAATCTTAAAAAGTGTGGAAAACTACCAAAACACTTAGGTATGCTTATGTATGCATATATATGCTATTTTGAAAGTATTTTGTACATAAAAATTACATAGGGAAAAAATTGGGTATCAACAGCTGCCCCTCTTTACCCGGGAAGGATGAAAGAGTTGTCGGGTAAAGATATGATGGCCAATTTTGACCGAATGAAACGATTTGAAGAATTTTGACCAAGCCCTGGTTCCTGAGCTGCCTACATATCCTTGGTCTTACAGGAATCAGGCCATATGTAGTTCAGGGTCCGTCGACGGAACATGCCGATGGAGATTTTTTTTTCAAGAGCGGACGAGATATTCAGGTTGGGGAGGATGGTCGGAATCCAATAGGCTGCGGGAACTAGAGCGGGATTGGTCCTGCCAAGACGGCCGTTGTTAGCCGGTGTACCTTCAAATGATTAATACCAACATATATTGTGCGTAAATTTAAACGTGATGCAAGTTTCCGTTGGACCATGAATGCTGTCTTTGGACGGTTAGGATGACGTCCTCGGACTATGGTGTCCTGGGCCATGAAACACATAATAAAGGATTCGCAGGCTATGAAATGATGCTCTCGGGCTATGAGAATGATGCCTCCGAACCATGATGCCTTTAAATAATGCGATGCAGAGATAAAAGTGGGGTTATCAGGCCATGGCATGATGTTCTCGGGCTATGAAAATGGTGCCTCTGAACAATGACGCCTTTGGACAATTTGGCGATCTTTCAGCCCATGAAATGCAGGATTTAAATAAAGTGGCGATATTTCAGCCGACACAAAATTTAAATGAAGTGGCGATATTTCAGCTAATGCAAGACATATATAAAAATGGCGATCTTTCAGCCGATGCACGATCTAAATGAAGTGGCGATATTTCAGCCGATGCAAGACATAAAAAATGGTGATATTTCAGCCGATGCAGGTTTAAACAAAATGGCGATCTTTCAGCCGTGAAATGCAGATGGAGGTAGAGCTTAACCTCGGAAGGCAGAATAGTAGCCTTATGCAATGCAGAGAATGCAGATGGAGGTAGAGCTTAACCTCAGAAGGCAGAATAGTAGCCTTATGCAATGCAGAGAATGCAGATGGAGGTAGAGCTTAACCTCGGAAGGCAGAATAGTAGCCTTATGCAAAGCAGAGAATGTAGATGGAGACAGAGCTTAGTCTCGAAAGGCAGAAAGTAGCCTTATGCAATGCAGAAAAATGCGAACAGTAGTAAAATTTCTTAGCTGATGTCTTGATAGCTGATGTCTTGATAGCTGATATCTGATAGCTGATTGCGATATTGTGGCTGCTGGGGATATCGGATAGTGGTTGTGAAACGATAATTTCGGGAGTTGTATTCCTGAAAGTACGAGTGTGTAAATGGATTTGCTGATTTGTGACTTGGGTGCCTGCATCCAAAGAAAAATCGTGAGTTTTGTAAAGGGATCGGTTAGTTCGCATTCCCGCTGGCTTCGCTTGACTGGCTCGGCTCTGTTTATGGTGATACTGTAGGTACCCTCGGGGCAGCGTTGTCAAACAAAGCGATTTCAATAATAGGCATGCATGAGTTTTGTTAAAGGTATGATATATGTATATATATTTTAAAAAAAACTTTAGATGAACCAACGACCGCGACGTGGTTCAAAACATTGCGACCTTTCTTGCTACGGAATTTTAAGGGTCCTCCACAAAATTCTGCCCTAGTTTAGTGGATTGCTGCTTCTGACGGCTGCTTGCGGTAAATGGCTGAAATTACTTCGGAATTTTGAGGGTCCTCCTCAAAATTCTGCCCCAGTTTCCAATTGCGAGGGGAAATAAAAATTTTATTGCATTATGACCGAACCCATAAGGCTGCCTACTTATCCCCTCTTAAATGGGAATCAGGTCAGACGTAGTTCAAATTACATAAGGAAATCATAAATGGTTACACATAGTATCGCTTGACTGCATCTGAATTTATTGGTTTTGGCCAAACTTCTCCGTCCATTTCTGCAAGTATGAGGGCTCCTCCTGTCAGAACCCGATGAACCATGTATGGACCTTGCCAGTTAGGGGAGAACTTCCCTTTGGCTTCATCTTGATGTGGAAAAATCTTCTTCAACACCAGCTGCCCAGGTGTAAACCGTCTTGGTCTGACTCTTTTGTTGAAGGCTCTGGTCATTCTGTTCTGGTAAAGTTGACCATGGCAAATCACGTTCATTCTCTTTCCATCTATGAGAGCTCACTGTTCGTAATGACTCTTTACTCATTCTGTATCGTTGATTTTTGCTTCCTGTATGATTCTTAGGGATGGAATTTCTACTTTGACGGGGACGACCGCTTCCGTACCATAAACCAACATATAGGGAGTTGCACCAGTCGATGTGCGGACTGTGGTGCGATACCCTAACAAAGCAAATGAGAGCTTCTCATGCCACTGCTTATGCTTTTCTACCATCTTTCTCAATATCTTCTTGATGTTCTTATTGGCGGCTTCTACAGCTCCGTTCATCTGAGGCATGTAGGCTATGGATTTCTTGTGTTTGATTTTGAAGGCTTCACATATGGCTTTCATCAAATCACTGTTGAGGTTGGAATCGTTGTCAGTAATGACTGATTCTGGGATCCCGAATCGATAAATGATACGGTCACGGACAAAGTCTGCCATGACTTTCTTGGTCACTGCTCTGTAAGATGCTGCTTCAACCCATTTAGTGAAATAATCAATTGCTACTAGGATAAACATGTGCCCATTTGATGCGGCAGGTTCGATTGGTCCGATAACATCCATTCCCCATGTGGCGAACGGCCATGGCGAGCTTGTTGCATTAAGCTCATTTGGAGGCACTTTTATCATGTCTGCATGGATCTGACAGCGGTGGCACTTTCGAACATACTGGATGCAGTCCGTTTCCATAGTCATCCAGAAATAACCTGCCCGGAGTATCTTCTTGGCTAAGACAAAACCATTCATATGTGGACCACATGTCCCAGCATGAATTTCCTCTAGCAGTTTGGATGCTTCCTTTGCATCAACGCACCTTAGCAAACCCAAATCCGGAGTTCTCCTATACAGGATTCCTCCGCTGTGTAATAAATTGTTGGATAATCTTCGCAGAGTGCGCTTCTGAATAGTATTTGCAAGCTCTGGGTATTTTCCTTCGGCCAAAAATTCCTTGATGTCGTAAAACCAAGGCTTTCCGTCTGCTCTTTGACTTGCTTAGTGACTTCTTCCTTGATTTTCAAACTCATGTTTGGTTTGAACTTTCTGAGCTTCTATTTCACTGGCAGACATGCCGGATCAGTCGGTAATTTGTGAGCCACAATGGACGTGCTTAGACCAGTCATGTTGTCATATGACCATGCGAATATGTCCTCATATTCCTTTAGAAATTTTGTATACTCTTGCTTCTCAGATGGTGACAAATGAACGCTGACTCGTGTTTCTTTGATGTTCTATGCGTCTCCTAGATTGACGATCTCCGTCTCGTCCAGGTTGGACTTAGGCCTATTCTAAAAATTCTCAACTCCTTTAACGACTTCTTTCGGTATATCATCTTCCTCTGAATCTGTGTCCGTTTGTCGCGTTGTCTCGTTGCATGTCACAGTCGTTGGTTCATCAAGATAAGTAATAGTAATGCTGTTTGAGTAAAGTAATGAGGGAAAATAATAAGAGAGAGATTTGTAAGAAAATTGAAATACTTTAATAAATTCCATAAGGTTTTTGAACATTGGAGCTCTTTCTTGCTAAAAAAGGAAAATGCGAAAAGAAAATAAACTTTAATAAAGCAAAATAGTGCGTAATGCTTTGTTTAGCCTTGCTACCCCGAGGCACGTCAGGCTCTGGTGGTTCTGACGGTCCAGTTGCTGAGTTGTGATCCTCTGCTCACAGCCTATATGGAAGGGCCTTCCTCCCCCTCCTCCTAAAAAATGGCACAACAGTCCATATCATCATCTTCCAGGTACAAGCTCCTTATCGCTGATAATGCTTCCTCTTCTTCTGACCCATAGATAATCTCGGCTGGTTGAAAAGTCTGCTCTAGACGGGGTNATAATATATAAATAGATAGCCACTATACAAAAAATATACAAAATGGACGGTTACTACACAAAAAATATACAAAATAGATAGTCACTATACAAAAATATACAAAAAAGACCGTTACTATATAAAAAAATATACAAAATAGACTGTCACTATACAAAATAGACTGTTACTATACAAAAAATATACAAAATAGAGTGTCACTATACAAAATAGACTATTACTATACAAAAAATATACAAAATAGAGTGTCACTATACAAAATAGACTGTTACTATACAAAAAATATACAAAATGGACCGTTACTATACAAAAATATACAAAATAGATTGTTATTATACAAAAATATACAAAATAGAGTGTCACTATACAAAATAGACTGTTACTATACAAAAATATACAAAATAGAGTGTCACTATACAAAATAGACTGTTACTATACAAAAATATACAAAACAGACCGTTACTATACAAAAAAATACAAAACAAACCGTTACTATACAAAAAAAATACAAAACAGACCGTTACTATACAAAAAAATATACAAATAGACTGTCACTATACAAAAAATATACAAAATAGAGTGTTACTATACAAAAAATATACAAAATAGACTGTCATTCAATTTCTAGCTAATATTATTAGATCCAGAAGTACAAAATACAATTTAAAAAAGCAAAAAAGGCCTATATCAATATGTTTGGGCCGAAGGCAAAAAAAGGTTGCTCCAGGTAGTTGTCGAACCTACGACCTTCAGGTTAGAAAATAGACACCCTATCCACTAAGCTACAAGCGCTTATGTTGTCATACTCATTCCTTTTGGCTAGTATATTCAATATATTTGGGCCTAATGGCCTTTTTTTGTAAGTGGTATAAAACACGGGCTATTAAAATTTTGAGGAGCTATAGATGGTAGTTTTCTCAAAATTATTGTGTTTGGACATGATTTTCACTTGGAAAAAAATATATTTTTGCTTGTTTAACCTTTTGAGTTTGAAAAAAGTAGTATCTCATTCACATTTTGAGGGAGGCACAACACGTCCTTGATCTTAAATCTACGGCTATAAATGAGTTGGTAATTGCATGTACTTTCAAAATGTCAAAAGATGACCTTCAATAATACCCAAAGATACCCAATAATATTTTATTATATAGAAGAGTAAATTTCATCTATCTGCCATAATATTATAAAGTAAGGAAATACTACCTCATACATCTTTTGCATGACATACAAAAAATCTTTTTAAATTAATATGTTCAGTTGATTTACAAAATTTTGAAATGTCATGTCACTTACAAAACTAACTCCTATTAACATTCAAAATTGTTGCTTTTATTTTCAAAATAATGGCGATGAAAAATTTCAAAATAGTTAGACCTATTTTCAAAATAGGTACATTTCATACGTTTTTTGACCTTTTGAAGATTCTGTCAATGACTATGGTCAAGGCGGTTCTCTAATCTCTATTCCATTCAAAAGGTGAATGGGGTATTATTTTTCTAATAAAAAAGGTTAGTCGTTAAGTGAAATTTACTCCCAAAAAAACAAAAGAGTATAAGTAAGAAAAGCAATCAAGGGTCTTTTGATTCATTGACAAAGTTATGCAGCGATTTTATTTTATTACAACAACAACAAATTCAGTGCAATCCCACATGTGGAGTCTGAGGAAGGTAGTGTGTACGCAAACTTTACCCCTACCTTATGAAGGAAGAGAGATTGTTCCCAATAAACACTCGGCTCAAGAGCAGACAAAGACACAATAAACTAACATTAATAATGGCAAGGAAATAAGATAAAAGAAACAAATAGCACATCATGTAATAGCAGAGAACTAGGAATACGTAGCTATAAAAGAAGTGCGAAAACTACCGGCAATTTTAATGCCACATCGTCTAATCAGTAAGGAACTTGGAATAGAAGAATACAAGACTAGTACTAGTGCTACTACTACTACGACTAGAAGAGACTCTCGACTACCTGTCAACCCACAACTCTAATCCTCGACCTCCACACCTCCCTATCGAGGGTCATGTCCTCGGTAAGCTGAAGTAGAGCCATGTCCTGCCTAATCACCTCTCCTCAGTACTTCCTAGGTCTCCCTCTACCTGTCCTCTAACCCGCTATGGTCAACCTCTCGCATCTCCTCACCGGGGCATCGATGTCTCTCCTCTTCAAATGCCTGAACCATCTCAGCCTCGATTCTCGCAATTTGTCTTCCACAGGGGCCACACCCACCTTGTCCCGAATAACTTCATTCCTAATCTAGTCCTTCCTAGTATGCCCATACATCCATCATAACATCCTCATCTATGCTACTTTCATCTTCTGGGCATGAGATTTCTTGACTGGTTAACACTCGGCTCCATATAACATAGTCGACCTAACTACCACTTTGTAGATCTTACCCTTAAGGCTTGGTGGCACATTCCTATCATACAAAACACACGCAAGCCTCCATTTCATCCACCCCGCTCCAACACGATGCGTAACATCCTCGTCAATCTCCCCTTCCCCTGAATAACGAACCCAAGATATATTTGAAACTGTCTCTCACGGGGATGACTTGTGTATGATGCTTCCCCTCCGCTTCTGTTTCCTGTGTCCCCTCATTGAACTTGCACTCCAAGTATTCAGTTTTTGTTCTACTCAACTTGAAACCATTATACTCCAGGGTCTGCCTCCACAGCTCCAGCCCCGCAGCGTCGTTAACCCCGCAACGCGTCTCATCGATTAGCACAATGTCATCTGCAAAACATACACCATGGCACCTCTCCTTGAATGTGGCACGTCAACACGTCTATCGCCAGGGCAAATAAAAATGGATTAAGAGCTGAACCATGATGTAACCCCTTCATCACAGGAAAATAGTCTGAGTCTCCTCCCATAGTCCTCACCCGAGTCTTCGCTCCATCGTACATATCCTTAATCATCCTAATGTACGCCACCGGAACCCCACTAACCTCCAGACATCTCCATAAAATCTCCCTTGGGACTTTATCGTAAGCTTTTTCTAAATCGATGAACACCATATGCAGGTCCCTCTTCCTCTCCCGATACTGCTCCACCAATCTTCTCACAAGATGAATGGCTTCTGTGGTCGAACGCCCCGGCATGAAACCGAACTGATTCATCACTTGATTATTCAAAGCATATGCTTTTTAGGTCGGTGTTTGCAGGGACGGATTTATGTGGAGGGGGTGGGGTACATGCACCCCATGCTCCCTCCCTAGGCTATATATAAACTATAAAGTACTAATCTTTTCAATTTTGTGGTTAAATATATTTATGGCCACCCATGCTCAATTGATTGACTTGCTTCATTGGTGACAAAGTGCCCCTTTTGTCTCCTTCTTGCCCCCAAGGTCAGGGGTTCGATCCCCATGTTCTTTTTGATTAATTCCTTTTATAATTAATTAATTACTAAATAAATTCTCAACTCCCCATGCCCTTTTCAATTAACAACAAACACATTTTTTACGTCATTTTTATTTTTCTTCTCTTAATCATTCTTTTGAGTACAAAAACTTTGAAATCCCTAAAAACAAAATACTCATGACTCGTCTATCTCGACTCTGAGACTCTCAGTGGATGCAAAGCAGCAAAACGCCATGCTCAATATTAAGCTCCGCTTCTAAAAACTTTTTTGAATAATTGTTTAGTTTGCTATATAGAGCGTGAGATATTTAAAACAGTAAGTAATGATGCTATTATTGACTGTTTTCAAAGTATAAAAACTCGTCAAGTACAATTGTAAAGTGTGATATTTTTTGCGAATATAGTATCAATATAGTTTGCTCGTAAACTTGCCATCACCAAAAAAAAATTATATAATGAAACCAAACATCTATCTTAAAGATAATAGTGCACCCATGGTATTAAAATCTTGGATATGCCTCGGGGGTGTTTGGTATTGTATAAAAACAAAGAGATATGGATATGGAGTTACTATAAAGTTTATAATTTTATCATTTTTAAATACAAATTAAAAAAAGAAAAAAGTAAAGGCTATTTTGGTCTTTTTAGGTGTTATTTCCTCCTAAAACTAGCTCTCGTATAGCTCTCGTATGAGTTATCCCATGTTGGAACCTATATAAAATAATATCAAAATTGTGGTATAAAACTACACCGATATTACTTGCACCAAAAACAAAATACCAACCAAACGTCATATAAAATATTAATGTATTTTATGCAAAAATGAATTTCCTAATTCCTATATCTAAAAGACTCCTTAATTTCTCTTTCAAAATAAAATTGAAGACGAGAAAGAGATTCTTGGTTTGTGCTAATGCCTCATTTCCTGACTACAATTCCACACCTGATCCTCTATCCAAAAGTAAGAGTAGTGTTATTCAAACCCGTGGCCACTTCCCTCATTAACCTCTCCTAGTCCATTTCCATACATACTAACTAGGAGTTACAATCCCATTTTAAGCCAAACTAAACAAACCTGTAAGCTTCTTTTCTCTAGGGGATAGTTATGTTCAAGAAATGGATACAAAAATCTGCTGAGAGGGATTACATAAAAGGAGGGAGAACAGCCAAAGCAGATCTAACGCCATTTGAAACTTCTGAACACTTTTCATAACTATTGAAGCAAACAGTATGCTTATCAAACAGAATTTGATCAGCCATGCAACTTTTTACCAATCGATGTCCCGTAAATTATATTCCAGCTTCTAAACATTCTTCCCTCTAGTTATTTATCGTCATTAACTTTTAGCGTTGAGAGTCCGCTCTTACTCCGAGAGAACAATTTCCCAAAACCATTTTTGCTTTTGGCAGTGGTCGCCTGAGTAGTGGATGAAGATGAAGATGAAGATGCTGATGATTCCCCTTCATTTCCATTCATTGAATGACTCGCATTCTCTTCCTCGACCTTGGAAGGATCAGAATTGCGTTTAGGGGTAAATGTCTCGTTTACGTGCAATTTCCATAGTTCTCCAGCTTTAGCAACAACTGATTCTCCCCCAGGAAGATTTGCAGTGTCTATCAGGAAATCTTCCAGAGTGGCTAGGGACTGTAGCTGTTTTCCAAGGGATGCAATTGTTTTCTGGCATTCTGCAAGCTTGTCAGCAGCCACTGCTAAATCCTCCTGCAAATGAGAAAGTTCACATTCCATTATTTGTTTTCATCTTCTCTCTTCACATCCATGTGTATAAACACTGGAATGATAAAAAACACAAGATAGGTTGACACAAAGAGCTACCTGTTTTATTTTCACTTCACCATTTGAACCAGAAGTTTGCTGAAGTTCAACTTCCTGGGCTTTTTTCTGGAGCTCATTTTCCAATTCACGACACTTAGCTTCCATGTCTGATGACAAGGATTGTTCTCTTTCAATCTCTGTCTTCAAAGAAGCAATATTTGCAGACATAGTCCGTGCTTCTACCTCCATGCCGAAGAGTTGAAACTCAAGCAACTCTTTTGACTCATTCACCGCATCTAGCTCCTTCTGCAGCTCTTCCAATCTGGTTTCACTTTCCTTAAGCTGCACAGAGGACACCTTAAGGGCATCTTGACACTCGCTTAATGCATTCTCCAGTTCAGCTTTCTCTGCTTCTATCTTCTCCAGCTTTTGTTCTAATTCAGTCACCCTTTGTGAAATGGAATCATATTCTGCTGCCAAAGGGTTCTCGACATTGGGTGAGTCATGAGGAACAGCATCAGATGTAATTGAAGGTGTCTTATTAGCAGTTTCGGATAATGCAGCAAGCCGTTCCATCTCCAAGAAGTCATCCATCATATCAATTTCAATAGAACAGGCAGCAAGAGTTTTATGCGTGGCCTTTTCATTCTTAAATTGATCAAGCTCAGCAATGAGTGCCGAAGCCCATGAATTAGAGCAACTTGGTTCATATTCATTTGTTTCCAGTTTAGTCATCTTAAGGCCATCGTTATCGACTGTATTTAACCGCTCTCCGCTGTCAGACTGACTATCAGTGACAGACTCTACATAGTAAGATGAAACAGCAGAGGAACGTTGATCACTAAATGGGGATGCTTTGCGCGCCATGGCCTGAAGCTTTCGACACTCAGCTTCAAGCTTGGTCACCTTTTTTATGCTTTCTAGGTGCTGCTTGCTGGCGGATTCTGCTGCTTGAGTGCTCAAATCCCTCTCGATGGTCCTAGTTTCCAACTCCTCCGAACAAGAGTGAAGCTCAATTTTGAGAGCTGTATTCTCCTTCTCTAGACAATCAAGCCTGACAAGGATATCAGGATCAGTAGAAGTAGGAGATTCAGCTTTGCAAGTCTCTACTTGTGACTGGAGCTTAAGTAGCTGGTTTTCAAGTGCAGCTTTTTCAGATTCCCATTCATTTTTCTCTGCAACAGCTTCTTGAATTCGTTTCTCTTGCTCATCCCTAGCTTGTCTCAACTGCCTGACACATTCCTTTAGTGCACCATCAAGATGGCTGACACGAACTTCCAAAGACAAGTTCTGCTGCACAGCTGCATCTAGTTGTTGCTTTACAACTGCAACTTCACTTTCTGCCTTTTCCCAACCTACCAAATACAGGATATTAAGAGACCAAAAAATCATAAGGTGATGGAAGAAGTATATGTCCAGATAAATGTTTCTGCATGTAATTCACATACAAAAAAAGGGGTGTATGCGAAGAGACAAATTCTTATAATGCAATTGCAGCTCTGGAAGAAAAGGAGTGGAAGAAGATACCTGCAATAGCTTCTTCAGCTACTTTAGCATGCTGCTTAACTAAGTCTTCTTTGGCACTAACATTAACAAGAGCAGCTGATAACTTCTCTGTCAAACTTCTCAAGCTTTCCTTGGCTTCATCATCAATAGTTGCAGCTTTTGAGGTTATCTCTGGTGACTGCTTGTCATGGTCAGGAAATTCTTTCAGTGCATCCTGCTCCAACTAAAGAAAATAGAATAGGTGATCATTTTTTACGAAAAAGGATATATTATACAACAGCTAAAGGAGATCATTTTTTATGAAAAAGGATATATTATACAACAGCTAAAAATGATAAAGGTTTTCTTTAAAAATTGTTTTGTTAAGTAATGAACTAAATTGCATTGAGTTGGTCATCTGGCAGCTATAGTCACTAAGGAAACTATTGAATGGTTTTCGATACGAGGCAAATGACCCTAGAAAGAAGATTTTCCCAGCAAAGCACTATGATCATCCTTGCACTCATTTTGAAACATCTAACCTCACCAAAAAGCATATTCCAATGACTACTGTAAGAAACATCACTTACGAAAGTTTTTGGCACTTTCTTTCTAAGCCAAGGTCTTCCAGCATCTGTTATCATCTAAGCTGGGCAACCAATCTTTATACTGGGAAAGCATATTGAGGCACCAAACTAGACGTCAATTTTCAGTCACTATAATCTTTAGCTGCACATATCAAATACTGCTCAAGTTTCCTCCGCAATTTGTATTCACCATTACAGGAGATGCTAGTTGCATATAGATAAACTGTCTGGCGCTCAATTACTATGATCTGACATACTCAATCTTATCACAATAATCTCTTTTATGTTGCTTTTGGCCCCATAGATCTGAAATTCATTAATTGACTACAATTTTCGATTGCACGACTTACAACAACAACTACAAACCCAGTGTAATCCCACCGGTGGGGTTTTGGGAGGTTAATGTGTATGCAGACCTTACCCCTACCTTGTAAAGGTTGAGAGGTTGTTTCTGATAGACCCTCAGCTCAAGGAACAGTGAAAAGGAAGAAACAAACAATAACAACAACAAGAAATAACAAAGACACAACGTGTAATAACAAAGATCTAGAAGCATTTGTGGGCAATTACAAAGAAGAAAGACTGCTTGTGGATTCGATGGGTCCATTCCTACTACATAAAGAACAGGAGCATTGACACCATGCATATACCTAAGAGTGCAGCTTGGGTAGTAAGGAAGATTATTGAGCAAAGGAAGTTTATATTGAATCTACCAACTCTACAAGGCAATGTGCAAGAAAGACTGGAGTCCTTACGGAGCACAAGTGGTAAATTCAGTATCAAGAAGCTATATAACTTGCAAACTCCTCAGGGTCAGAAGGTATACTGGAAAAGTCTGATTTTACATCCTCATATACATCCTAGACACAAATTCAATATGTGGCTGGCCATTCAAAGGAGACTACCAACAGTGGATTGACTGCAGAAAATAGGCATTCAAGTAGCTCAAGTGTGTGTATTCTGTGGTCAGGAAGAAGAGATATTTGAACATCTATTCTTTGAATGCTCCTACACAAGTGTTGTCTGGAAGAGATTGCTAAACTGGATGGGAATCCAAAGACAGATTCAAACTTGGGAGGAGGAACGGCAATGGGTGACTTATCATGCTAGGAAGAAGAAAGGAATTGGCAACATTATTGTAGCAGTGTTTGGCATGCTGCTGCACAGTTTATGGAGGGACAGGAATTCGATCAGATTTCAAAATGGAAGCACCTCAGCAGAGCAGATATGCCGAGAGATCACTTCATATGTTCATATCAAAAGCCATATACACAGCAATTGGCAGGAACATATGGAAGCTCTAAACAGATATCCATAGTTAGGCTACTAGAGTAATCCTGTATTCATGTTTATTTCAGTATCATATAGTGAGCACATGTATAGGATATGAACACATATAGCTGACTAGTATAGTTATATAGGGAGACATCTCTGAAATGTTGGAGTCAAGTATAGTCTAAGAAGAGAAAAGGAACTGGTCAGCAGGTCCTACTATGTAGAGAACAATTTTGATAAATGAAAATGTTAGTTTATCGGGGGAAAAAAAAGGATCTAGAAAGATTAATCTGTCAGGAAACGATTACAGCAACGAGAAAAAATTAATAAAGGAAAAAAAGAAGAATATCAAGATAATCAAAAGTATGCCACCAAAGATCAAGAGACCAACTTATCAAATTGCAGTTTTCATATCTGTGTTTTGTGCTCTGAGCAACTTCCAAATTGTACTTCACATCCCAGTGTTTAAGGTTTATCACAACTTTAGTCCCTAGATTTACAAGTTGAAGCACTTCAGGAACTTTTGGTTTTTTCTTATGAAGGAAAAGAAAAGGAAAAAGAAGACTAAGCCTAACAAAACACACTATATCGAGATTATTTATGAGATATATACAGATGTAAAAAGTAGTATGTCTCCAACTGAAAGGAATTTCTGTTCTAGCATGGAGAATAGATTGCTTTTAAAGAGATCTATTTTGCACTGGTACAGAAAACACATGTACTAATAGTTTATGTAACGAGCAGTCCATATGAAATCTACTCGTTTTACCTTTGATGGCCTCTTGTAACACGAGTAGACAAAGAAGGATCATTTGCCTGAAGTTGAAAATAAAGGCTTATATACATCTCTAAAAGGGTTGTGATTTGGTCCAAAGTCATTCAGCTATATCTCTAAGTCCTTCCATTTACGTCAAAGAGCATCAGGCTTACAATAGGAAGGCGTCCACCATTCATTGTACCAATATGACACTTTTGTTGAGGAAATAATAGTTTCATTTGCTGTAACCTACAAATAAATGACCACTTGGATCTTGGCTTGGGTCTGGTCGGTCGCGAGAAGTTAATGATAGTTCCCCCTGGTTTGAGCCCAGAACTATTCTTGTATAGTTTTTCCCTTGAGTTGCAGCACTTGCCAGGAATCAGTGCCTCATTTTTTAGTAGCAATAAATGATGATTATTTCTCTTTCTTCAGATCCCTTGAAATTATCAACCTTTTTACAACTATTTTGCAGTCTCCCCGATGTAAAAAGTAAGGTAGTTCAGGAATATGACCTTAGCATTTATTTGTTATTCTGAATCACTTCTTTCTTTGCTTCTTTCTTTATTTTTTCTTTTTACATTTGAAAGGTCCTACATTTATCAATAAAGAAAAATTACTACAGCCTCCCTTTTTTACTTATTATCTTCTTAAAAAGGGCATTTCCATTATAATATGTAACTAAAGAATGAAATGATTCCTGGAAAAGGCAAATCCAGAAAAGGGGAAGCCAAAAAATCTTTTGAGAAATAGCAACTGTATCAAGATTCACATTAATAAAAAAGGATCAACCTACTACAATGAAGAAAATAAATTGAATGTAAGAAAAAATCTATATATGTTTTAACTCAATGTATTACAATGAATTAAAAGTTCTAAGTGTTCTAATCTAATCTTTCTCCATCCACAAATAATGATTAAACATGTAACAAGTAAACAACTAGCAAAGTTGTGATACATAGCATACCACCAGTTGATTCATCAAAAACCTCCTGCCAATATTCAGGAAGTACTGAATGCCCCCCAGAAACTAGTGCAGGAGCCTCAGTAGGTCTTTCCCACTGACTTTTCCCAGAACTTCCGTTATAATAGTATAAAGCACCACTTGCAGGGTCCCTTAATAAAACCTTAAACTCTTAAGAAGAGTACCTCAGAATCATTAAACAGCACATTAGAGGATACCAATTTATATTTAATAGATATCATAAATCCCTTCTATGAGGAATTTATAGTGTTCTTGTTAGAGTCATGGAAGTTGATCTCAGCCCAACCACTGGTAATAAATAAGAGTAAGGGAGGACAAGGAAGAAAAATTCTAGCTCAGTTCAAATGTAGAAATTGGATAAACCAAGATGAAGGAAAGTTCTTTAGATGAAGACAGGCAGCCTGGTGGTTTAGCAATTTGGTGGGCCATCAATTCTACAGGCAGTCTGATAGTCATTTCTACAATTAAAATTGTATGATAATCCGCTAGCATTTCTATACTATATTTATCAGAAGCTGCTATCCAGTCCAATGGATTTTCCTCTTTTCTTCCCTTATTCTAAGTAAGAAGATAAAGCTAGCCTTCCCATCTAAAATGCATATTATGCTTACAGTTGATGACACTTTGTCAACATTCAAATTATCATTCCAAAACTTCGTGTTTGAAATGTAAGGAAGAAACCATTTCACACGACCACATTAACATCAGGCTTTACTTTTACCTGCAAATTACATCCAAATGAATGCAACAGAAGTATTGATGCAGGCCTAAGGTATCAGAGAATGCACATACATGAAATAACATAGTATTCTCTTACAATTCATGCTCTTTTCCTGAGCCATTTTGGGAGTTGCAAGAACTAAAAAGTTACCACATATACTCAGAAAGCATGAAAACTATATTCCCAATTGATTACCAATAGTCAAAGCCTGATAACGATCAACAAAGTACCAACAAAGATCCAAAGATTTCATATATCGGAACTTGTATATATGCAAGTATAACTAAAATGCAGCACTTGCACGCGAACAATTATCAACCATGTGAAAATGTTTAAATCAACCATTATCAATCTAAAATTGAAGGTGCAAGTGAAGATTAAACGTGAGATTTTGGAAAAAAACAGCAGCTTATGATTTCAAGCATTTGATATCAGATTATTCCGTATCAGCACAATTACATGAAAGATCAATGAAACATCTTTCTCTTTTTTGCCTTTTACCTGCTCATCAGAGTATCTCTCTGAATGCGAAGACAATGAACCAGAACTCTCCGCTTCACCAGGGCTCTTATCGGAAGGTTTCCTCTTCCACAACCATTTCCTCTTTTCCATCACAATAACCAATAGTATTAATCTACTAAAACCTCATAGCACAATATCCACCTGCATAATATAATTGACACCATCAATCAATAACATCAACACACACCATTTGAAAAATGACCCACATAAACTAAATGCTCTTTCTTATTCACATTAACCTCCATCCGAAATGCCAATATATCTATGTCAAAGAGACTTGGCTTAGCACCACTCAACTAGCCATCTAACAAAAAATTAAGCATTTTGAATTCAAGATAGGGAAAAGAAAAAGAACCAAACTTTGGAAAGTATCAATAGCAGACCAAAGTTATAATCTTTGGCATAGAAATGTGACCTTAACTTAAAAAAAAAATCAAGAAAAAAAAAAGATCCAATGCTAGCCCATTTCAGTTTATTGTCTCCAAGACTAAGTATGAAACCAACAAAAAGATAAAATGCACATACATTAGTGTAAACCCATAAAATCTGAAGAGGCAGATTTCAAGAATTAGCCTTTTCTGGGGATTCAAGATTTCAGATTTTGCTAGTCAAAGATGTGTGGACTGTCAGAGAAAAAGAATTGAGAGACAACAACTCAAATGATATAGGGAAGTACTAGTATTATCCAAAGCCCAGAAGCAACAAGTCTCTATTCATTCAAATTTTGTCCATTTTTTTTTCTTTTTTAATTGGTTCTAATTTTATCTAAAATGGTTTTCTCTCTGGGTTTGAAATGAAGCCGAGATTTTGAAATATCAATGGTGGACCCAGCGAGGAGCGCATGTGATATGCTGAAATGGAATGACTTTTTTCAGATCACTTTTTCTGCTTTCTTATTAGTAATGCTTTTCTGTTTTTTATTTTTTTTCTTTTTGATTTGTTTTGGGGTGCGGTAATCTCTACTGGAGAAAATTATTTATTTTTTTACTAATTGTTTGAAAATTTAAGCTCAATATTCAATTCCCGCGCATGACAGATTAATTCACTATCGACAAGTGCGGTACTTATTTTATTAACGGCAAAATACATAAAGACCCTACTAAACTTATCCAAAAAATATGTTTGAACATTTTAACTAAACGAGTGTTCTTTTACCTTTTTTAATCAGAGGCGGATCCAGGATTTGAGGCTTATGGGTTCCTACCATAATTTCAAATTAATATGCAATAATAACTGGGTTCACAGTCAGATTTTTACCAATATTTAGTGAATTTCTTAATATAAATACAGGGTTTACGCAAAAGTTACTGGGTTCCCGGGAACCCGTAGTCTATGCACTAGGTCCGCCCTTGCTTTTAATACATTGCAAGTGAATTTTGTTCCACCCTCCATGACTTCTTATCCGATGAGGGTTTTTAAGTGGTCTCCTTACTTTAGAGCTAACGTAGAATCATCAATAGTTCCAATCTGGATTTCTCTACAAGTTGATCGCTGAGGAAAAATATATGATGGGCAACTATCTCCTGCGGTTCGGAGAGGACTCAGCTGTTAGTTAGTACCCCTTTGGTTTCGGGGTGGACCTTTTCACTCTATTTTATTATAAATGCGACCAAACGAGTATGAGCCATGATGTTTCTGCTGATGCCACGTCACTAATGAACTCAAACCATTTTAGTGATCCGGTCCATTACTTAAAAACCCACCCAATTAAAACACCGGTCCGCTATTTTTTATTTTTCCTTAGGCTGAATTACCAGACCTCTTTTCTCTCTAAACAAAACGAGAAAAAGGTTGATGAACTCAATGTCGATTTTTCCCAAAATCTCGTAGATTAGAGTGTAGATACTGATGATCGTAGGCTTCTCTTATAGGTTCTTGTTTTCTTCAATTTCTTGTCGATTTTGAAGTGAAAAAAAATATTTACGGACGTTTTTCTTATTTACTGATTTTAGTTCGAAGAAATAGCTTTTGAGCTCGTTATACTAAGGACAACAGTATCCTATCTACTACAAAGGAGGTATTATGACATAAACTTTGATATTAATGTTGACAGATTTTCGTATTTTGAGTTTTTAGACTATGTGAAAGAAAATTGGTATAATTGTGAAACATGTGACATTTATGTGAGACCACACAATTCTAGCGCTTTGATAAAAAATTTAACTGATAGGGATATTATGGGTATTGTGCCTCTATTGAAAAATGGGGATATATTTGAAGTGTATGTGTCCCACTCTGTTGATGAAGCATTAGTGGTCCCTCCAGCTATTGAATATGTAAGCCATGTGTGTGGGGAATCTAGTGTGTCTTTTGATAAGGGATAAATTAAAGTGTTGGGGGGCAATGAAGGTGTAGGTTTGAAGAACCACAAAATAGTGTCCCTGCTGCTGATAATGTGCCTGGTGGGGATGAGGGTGGTCCTTCTAATCTTGATGATACTCCATTAGTTGAAACTGATGTAGAAAGCAGTGACCATATGACCGATTTAGAAATTGAAGAGTTGTTTGAGGAAGAGGAAGAAGAATATGGTAGTAATGTTGATAAGGAGTATAGGAGTTTAAGAGAAGAGAAGAAAAAGGTGCAGAAGGAAGAGAAAAGAGAAAGAGGTTGAAACTAGACATGCCAAGTTAGGTAAAAAGGGTCCATATGTAGGATATGATGAGTATGCAGCTATGAAGAAGACATCTTTAGATGGTAAGATTGTTGTAGATGAGCCATATTATCCCTCAGATGAAGTTGCTAGTTTTGAAACAGATCCTGATGAAACTGCTTATGATGAAGGTGAAGATGAAGTCCAACAGCCAGTAAGAGCAAGAAGAAAGCAGCAAAATAGGGTTATCTTTGATCCTAGTTGTAAGTTAATTATTTGCGAAACTGGCCTTTATTTTGAGAGTGTTAGACAATTTAGAGAAGCACTTACTAAGTATGCAGTTGATGAACACATAGAGTTAGATAAGTATGTTAATGAACCAACAAGGGTGAGAGTAAAGTGTTGTGCTGGTTGTCCATGGCTCTTATTTGCTAGTTATGATTCTAGGACAAAAAGATGTTATAGTGAAGAACTATAATCCACTTCACAAGTGCAACGGTACTACCAAAGAAACGGCTCTTTCTCTCTCTAGAAATTTCTCTCTAATGGCTATTACCCATATCTGTGATTGTTCTTCACGCGTCACCCCATGGACCTTCCGGCGTGTTCTTCCGACCATACCACAAATCAACCTCAGACTTATGTTATCCCTAGAGAATCTACTGAAATTCGTCACTCCTATGCCACTAGGGTGACGGATTCACCAAGCTCTTCTGCGATTCGCCAAAAGCAGGTAATGGTGAAAGCTAGGTAGACAACACACAACGGCATGGCGGTAGTGATCTTTAAAACAAGAGATTACCATGGCATCATGGCGGCTCAATTTAAAAGGACAATTGTTGGTCGATTTCTGAAGACCCGCTCCCAAATTGATGCAATTAGGTCAAGATTCTCTGAAAAATTTCCCTTTGAAGGGGTCTACGAAAATTGGAGTTTATGATAACTCCAATGTGTTTCTCAGTTTCACTAATGATGAAGATTACAATTTTGTTCTGTATAAGCGGGTGATTGAAATTGAAGGTTTGCAAATGTGGTTGCAGAAGTGGACTCCAAATTTTAAGCCTGAAGAAGACCTACCAATAGTTCCTGTCTGGGACCTACTGCCTGGATTACCATTTCATATGCATAACTGGTCTTATGTCAAACAAATTCTTGAAGAAGTAGGGACTCCATTGGATCTTGATGTGGCAACCAAAACTATGAACAGACCTAGTATGGCAAAGGTAAGGGTGGAAATAAATTTACTCAAACCTTTCATCACCAATGTTTGGGTTGGAGATGAAGATGATGATTCGCCTCTTAAAGAATTCGTTCAACGCACTGAATACGAAAACATACCAAAATTCTACAAACATTGTAGGAAATTGGGACACTATCTCATCAACTACCGAATCCTTGAAAAGAAAAAGCTGGAAGAAAAGAAGGAAGAGGAACGAAAGAGTAACATGGAAAAGGATCAAGTTGAGCCACCTGTGAAACATAACAATGAAAAGCAGATAACTATTGAGCAGCCACAACCAAGAAGAGGCAGAGCAAATCAAGTAAGTAAACAGGATCATAAGCACAAGAGGAAGGGTCAAAGTGAACCACATAAAGGTTGGTATAAACCAACTGGAGCAATATTTGGAATTGACAAACCTCTACCAAATAATAAATGGAAGAGTAAGAAGGACAAAATAACAAACAACAATGATAAGAATTCCAAGGAAGATGGTGTGGCACTTGAAAATGTCTCCAAGAAATTGGAAGCTATAAAAGGCACATCAGCAGCAAAAGAAACATCACAGAAGCCTAAGGAGGGATCTAATAGTACACAAGGAAACTCTGGTATTCAAGAGGCTACAGCAGGAAAGACTTTGAGCACCTACAAAGGAACTAAAACTATTGTCACTGATCCCAATCAGCTCAGGGTTGATATATATGCAGATGATTGGAAAATGGCTGGAAGTAAAAAATCAAAAAAGAAGATAGGTGAAGGGGCATCAAGCAAACAGAAAGAAAATTCAAGCCAACAAAAGATGCAGAAAATTTTGGTACAAAATGCCACTATCACACAGAACAGTTTTGATGAGTTCGTGCATGAAGAAAATGTTTAAACACCTAACAGACAAACTAACAAGATGAAGCAAAGAGCAAAGAAAGAGTGATAGTGAACAAGATGACAATAGTGTTGATGAATGGGCAGATGAAACTTCATTAGAGGAAGAGGACACATCTGAAGAGTCATCTGATGAACAAGATGGGCAACTGGCACAAACATTTGGGGGATCACTCTCTCATAAGGATGACCTCCAAAAGAAAATAGAAGAAAATGAAATTAAAGAAGGAACATCCACAATAAAATTTCCTAATGGAGGAACAAATCAGAAAATGAGAGATTCTCCAATTACAAGGGGCCAAAACTGGATTTACAAAAAAAAAACTCAGACTCCTATCAATAATTAAGGTCCTCAATTGGAATATTAAGGGTATGAAGTCTCAGGCAGCTACTGAGAGATTGAAGTATTTGATTAAGGAGCACAAAGTTTCTCCTGTAGTTATACAAGAACCTTTTATCAAAGAAAGTAAGATTGAAAGTTATAAGAACATTTTGGGAATGCAAGAATGCTTTACAAACTCTAGCAACAAGGATTGAATTTTCTGGAGTAGTACGTTGAATTGCAACGTATATGCAAGTGATGATCAAATGGTCACTTGTAAAATTTCTGACAATCATGGAAACATTGTATATTGTTTGTCAGTTGTTTATGCTAAAGCAAGAACTGATGGGAGAGAAAATTTATAGGGTTATATGAGATCTTTTCCCTCGATTATTAATTCTCCATGGGCTATTTACGGGGATTTTAATAGCTTATTATTGGCGGAAGAAAAATTGGGAGGTAAAGCTCACTGTCGATGCCCCTTTTTTCTCGCGAAATCGGGTTTACGACATTTGGGCAGACAACTCTTTTCCTTTTGGGAATTGGGTTTGAGATTTAGAAGAGTCGCCACCTAATGATTAAGTGCATTAGGACACTAAGAAGGAAATGAAAAGAAGAAGAACCAGAGAATGGGTAAGGGCTTGAAATTATCTCGGGGGGAAGGTGTTAGGCACCTCCCAAGATCCACTAGTGTGGTTCCCGACCATGCTATAATTGTGACTTCACATAATCAAGTAAGCAATTAAGGGCTCAAGTAGGAGGGATTCGCATACAACATTGCAAATAAATTAAAACTTGGGGAAAGGTCAATAAGGCATAAATTTTATGAAAGATTTAGACAATTTAAAAGAGATAGACGAAAGCAAGTAAAAAGGGAGGGGGTCCTAGGTTTATGATTAATATGGATCACGTCAATGAAATACCCAGTAATCACTCCTCAAAGAGGGGCTACATGAGGTATTATCGCATCGGTCATCATATCCATATCTACCCTTTCCCACCCCATTAAGGTATTAAACGCGGAATGGTCTCGTTTTCCTATTGCATGCTACTACTCGTCCCAAACCTATCAGCCCCGGAGGCATTTGGGACTACTAGTCCTAAAGGGAAGGTAGATTTGGCTTTTGTGGAATTTCAAAAGGATAAAAGTATAGGCGACAAGCAAAAACACATAAACAGTTAGGGGAAACAAATAGCAATTAAGGCTCACACAGGCCTCCTCACTTAAAAGAGCAAATATAGCATGACTTCAAGTACTGGTTAGGTCTTTAATTAAACTTACGTAAAGGGGGTGGCTGATTTATTACATATTTTCAGATAAAAAGTCCGAATTAGGCCTGCCTGCTGGTTGTAATTGTTAAAGACTGGTATAATCAACTGATTACCTAATGGTTTGCCTAGGTGAAACCTATAGGCATGATATCTAACAAGGTCAAACATACTGATTTTAAAGAAGATTACTGACTTTAGAAATAAATCAATTCTGCGGATGTTAACAACATTATTACTGGTTTTAGACTTTGCGGATGAATCAGATTTAAACGATTGCTCCTACATACATGAATTCTAAGCGTTATTGATTTTAAAACGGTTATGTAAGTGCAGGAATCCTATGAGCATGGTATCTAGGATGCAATTGATTATTCTTTAACCTATGGATTGTTTGCCTAATGACATGTGTATGTGCAGAAGTGCAGAAAACTTATAATCATGATTTCTATATGCAGAAGTGCAAAAACTTATAGACATGATTTCTAATGAAATGCATAACTTATAGACATGATTTCTAATGCAGTAGTGAAACAACTTATAGGCAGGATTTCTAATGCAGTAATGAAACAACTTATACGCAGGATTTCTGATGCAGTAATGAAACAACTTATAGGCAGGATTTCTAATGCAGTTATGAAGCAACTTATTGGCAGGATTTCTAATGCAGTAATGAAACAACTTATAGGTAGGATTTCTATATGTAGATGCATAAACTTATAGGCAGGATTTCTATATGAGATGCATAAGCGAAAAACAGGCTGTGATTGCAGAAATAAATACCTAAAGCATGATGTCTACCCACATGCATAACATGAGTGACCCTCCCCATTTACTATACACCCCCATAAGTTATTACAAATTATTACAACCCGAATGAATCAAGAAAAATAAAAAATTACATCAGAAATTAAAGTTCCAACCAAGGAGAGCCTAATTCAGACTCCTAGTCTGAAACATGAGATAAAACAACTTCCAAAGATCAGATTTCCAAAGCCTTTCTCATCCTTGGGTGTGTCAAAGTTCCAAGGAGCTTCATGAACTCCAGGTAGTGCTCACACCCAATTACATTTGCAGGATCAGATTATAGTGCAGTGTGGAAGGGCCAGCCCTCAAATGTCCAAGTTCAGAGGGAACTCAAGGTACCTAAGGCAAGGCTCATAGGAGGGGGGGGGGAGAACTTAGAGTCTAAGAATAAGTGTAAGTGCAATAGAGGGGAATTAGGGAAAGCCATGACAAAACTAGTGGTCATGCCCAGCAATTAGGATGCTGGCACACCCCTGACCAGCCTGTCAGCTTGAGTTTGGGAGTTAGGACCTATTGAAGGTCAGGTTCAGACCTGGGCAGCAATTTGGATGCTGCCAGGCCATGAACTTTAACTCAGCACACATAGGGGAATGGGGGTACGGGGATTTTATAGCAAGCAGTAAACATAAAAGAAAGAACATGCTTAATACAGAGTATAAACAACAAAGTAAACCAGAACATGGCAACCGTAAAGTAAACACATAGGGAAGGAGCTGAAATTAAATTGGGACATATCAGTTTTAGGGAAAATAGGTAAGTAAAACAGCAGCCTTGAAAAGCCAAATTGCAAAGCAGTACAAAAAGTCTCAGCAGAGAGTAGAGAGTTTGAAAATAAGTATTGTGATTGGAAATTCAAAGTTCTAGAGTTGTAAAGCTTTCAAAGCTTAAAACTAAAAGCCTGTCAATGCAGAAGGGTCGAGCCCTTTTTATAGTGTAGCAAATAAGCAAGAAAAAGGTAAGGAAATATCATTGTGATCAGTCTCCCTTTAGTTAAGGGATTCTGATTTCAAACGGGCAAAACAAATATGGAAAGGGATTTAAAAAATATTTTCCTAGTAGTATAATAAAGGTTAAGTACATAGAAGCTATTTAAGGCAACAAACTAATAGTACACGGTTTGTAAAAAAGGGAAAGGGAATCAAACAGTAAAAATTAAAAATTCAGACCTTTACTCGAATGAATCAAGTCAAGAAAAAGGGGTAAAGAAAGGTTCAATTAAGGAAAACCAGTAACAATCAAGTGAACACAATTAAAGGAATCCGGAATCAATCAGTAGCTGGCAAAGCCTTTTTTGAAAGAAGAGTTCTCATATATAAACACGCAAACATGTAAATCAAGAAGAGACTGTCAAGTTATTTGAAAGAGAATTTTAATCAAAGAGAAGTTCAGAAACATGGGCAAAAGATACAGGTTCGACCTGCAGACTCATGGTGAGTCTGAGAGTCCAGGGTCCCAATGTGGAACCCTGACTTGAACACAAAACATAAATCGTCAAAAGGAAACCCCCAAATCCTAGGGTTTCACGATTGACCCAGACATGGAGGTGAGAAAACAAGCCATTTGTTTTATATGAGAACATGCTTGAACGACAGAGGAAGAAAAATTATGGAGAACATACTTGAGGAAACTCAGAACCTAAACGAGTTCAGAAGAAGGAAATAATACAACTTGAACACAAGTAGGTGAAACATGTAAGGACATAAACAGAGTCATAAAATCAAATAACTTTAACGGTAGGCACATATAGTAGAAGAGTAGTGAAAACATAGCAGAGATTAACAAGAGTAGAAAAGAAGAGGTAAAAGACAATACATGCATAAAAGAAATCATACGAACAAGGCATAAACAAACACACATAAAGCAAAGAAGAAAAAGAATCAGAAAGATTTTTTCAAAAATTCTTGCAGAAACCCTAAAAATCAGAGAGGAACTATTTTTGACAATACTTTTGGGGAAAACACTCTAGATGGCAAGAAAAGCATAGACATAGTACAGATCTAAACAAATAATGGTGAAAGAACCTCGAATGGTTTAGGGTTTCAAAGAAACCCTAGAAATGAGAAAGGCTTGGAGACAGGTCCGATCTTGAGTCGGAGAGGTCAAGAATCAGGCTCCCGAGTCTCGAATGTGCCGGAGCATGGCCGGAGAAGCCATGGAATCAAAGGTCGGAGAAGATCGGAGGGAGAAACATCTAAGTCATCTTTCCAGACCTTGAACACCCAAGGTCTAATGGTGGAAAGGGTGGGTAGAGCCCATCCATGGCCTGGGAAGCCATGGATTCCGGTGAAAATCCGGTGAAAGAAGGTGGGAGGAGGCTAGGGTCTCGGAGAGTTGTTGAGAGGACTTGAGAGTGTTTTGGGGTTTCAGGGCGGCGGGTCCGGTGAGAATGAGAGGGATTAGGGTAGGTTGTTAGGTTAATTAAGGAAGGGTGGATTCTGACCGTTGATCTCGAGTGATCAACGGTCCAGATTTAAGTAGGTAGGTGGGGAACGGGTTGGCTCCAAATCGGAACTGGGCTGGTTTAATTGGGCAGAATTGGGTTGATTAGGGGCTAAAATTGAAACAAAAATGGGGTTGTAATTGAAATGGAAATGGGGCTAAATGTTAAATAGCCAGTTTCACCCTTTTATTTATAAAAATAGTAAAAAATGATTTTAAAAACTAATTAAAAATACTGAAACAATTAATAATGTATAAACGTTAATTTAAAAATACCAGACCCAATTTTATAATTATAAAATGCTATTAATGCTATAATAGGCTAAAATTGCAATTGCATGTAATTTAGCTTAGAAAATGCCAAATAAATTTGTAAAAAATATACAAAAATAACCTTAAATATATTTTGATATATAAATATGAGAATAAAATAGGTTATTCACCAATATTGATGGTTTTGGGAATAATTACTAATTTTGTATTGCTAAAATAGACAATAGATTAATTTTAAAAATCTTAAAAAGTTTGGAAAACTACCAAAACACTTAGGTTTGCTTATGTATGCATATATATGCTATTTTGAAAGTATATAAAAATAATATAGGAAAAAATTGGGTATCAACAGCTGCCCCTCTTTATCCGGGAAGGATGAAAGAGTTGTCGGGTAAAGACATGTTAGCCAATTTGACCGAATGAAACGATTTGAAGAATTTTGACCGAGCCCTGGTTCCTGAGTTGCCTACATATCCCTGGTCTTACAGGAATCAGGCCATATGTAGTTCAGGGTCTGTCGACGGAACATGCCGATGGAGATTTTTTTTTCAAGAGCGGACGAGATATTCAGGTTGGGGAGGATGGTCGGAATCCAATAGGCTGCGGGAACTGGAGCGGGATTGCTCCTGCCGAGATGGCCGTTGTTAGCCGGTGTACCTGCAAATGAATAATACCAACATCTATTGTGCGTGAATTTAAACGTGATGCAAGTTCCCGTTGGACCATGAATGCTGTCTTTGGACGGTTAGGATGACGTCCTCGGACTACGGTGTCCTGGGCCATGAAACATATAATAAAGGATTCGCAGGCTATGAAATGATGCTCTCGGGCTATGTGAATGATGCCTCCGAACCATGATGCCTTTGAATAATGATATGCAAGAGATAAAAATGGTGCCTCCGAACAATGACGCCCTTGGACAGTTTGGCGATCTTTCAGGCCATGAGATGCAATAAGTGGCGATCTTTCAGCCGATGTAAGAGTAAAAATGGCGATCTTTCAGCCGATGCAAGATTTAAATGAAATGGCGATATTTCAGCCATGCAAAGTGTAAATAAAATGGCGATCTTTCAGCTGATGCAGGATTTAAATGAAGTGGTGATATTTCAGCCGATGTAAAAATTAAATGAAGTGGCGATATTTCAGCCTATGCAGGATCTAAATGAAGTGCCGATATTTCAGCCGATGTAAAAATTAAATGAAGTGGCGATATTTCAGCCAATACAAGACATAAATATAAATGGCGACATTTCAGCCGATGCAGGATTTAAATGAAATGGCGATCTTTCAGCCATGAAATGCAGATGGAGGTAGAGCTTAACCTTGGAAGGTAGAATAGTAGCCTTATGCAATGCAGAGAATGCAGATGGAGGTAGAGCTTAGCCTCGGAAGGCAGAATAGTAGCCTTATGCAATGCAGAGAATGTAGAAGGAGACAGAGCTTAGTCTCGGAAGGCAGAAAGTAGCCTTATGCAGTGCAGAAAAAATGCAGATGGAGGTAGAGCTTAACCTCGGAAGGCAGAATAGTAGCCTTATGCAATGCAGAGAATGCAGACGGAGATAGAGCTTAGTCTCGGAAGGCAGAAAGTAGCCTTATGCAGTGCAGAAAAATGCAGACGGAGACCGAACCCATAAGGCTGCCTACGTATCCTCTCTTAAACGGGAATCAGGTCAGGCGTAGTTCAAATTACATAAGGAAATCATAAATGGTTACACATAGTATCGCTTGACTGCATCTGAATTTATTGGTTTTGGCCAAACTTCTCCGTCCATTTCTGCAAGGTAGAGTAGCAGGGGTCTACTTGGTTCGGGTGGAACCAGAACCGCCGGTGTTGACAGGTACTCTTTGATTCTGTCGAAGGCTTTCTGGAAGCCGTCAGTCCATTTGGTAGCGGCGTCCTTCTTCAAAATCTTAAAGATCGGCTCACAAATGACAGTGGACTGAGCTATGAACCGCCTGATGTAGTTAAGTCTCCCCAAGAAACTCATAACTTCCTTCTTGCTCTTTGGCGGCAGCAATTCTTGAATAGCTTTGACCTTTGATGGAACCAATTCTATCCCTCGGCGGCTCATAATGAACCCAAGTAGTTTTTCGGCAGGAACCCCAAATGCGCATTTCGCGGGATTCAGCTTCAGGTTGTACCTTCTCAGTCTATTGAAGAATTTCCTCAAATCTCCCATGTGATCAGTGGATTTCTTGTATTTGATGATGACGTTGTCCACATACACTTCGATCTCCTTGTGTATCATGTCATGAAAAGTTGTGGTCATGGCCCTCATGTAGGTGGCCCCTGCATTCTTTAACCCAAACGGCATCATTTTGTAACAATACATCCCCCACGGCGTAATGAAAGTCATTTTCTCGACTTCCTCTTCATCTATCCATATCTGATGGTACCCGGCAAAACAATCAACGAATGACTGCAACTCATGCTTGGTGCAGTTTTCAATCAAGATATGTATATTTGGCAAGGGAAAGTCGTCTTTTGGACTGGCCCGGTTGAGATCCCGGTAGTCGACGCAAATTCTGACCTTCCCATCCTTCTTCGGTACTGGCACAATATTGGCTAACCATGTTGGATATTCTACTACCCTGAGAACTTTGGCTTTGACCTGCTTAGTGACTTCTTCCTTGATTTTCAAACTTATGTCTGGCTTGAACATTCTGAGCTTCTGTTTCACTGGCGGACAGGCCGGATCAGTCTGTAATTTGTGAGCCACAATGGACGTGCTTAGACCAGTCATGTCGTCATATGACCATGCGAATATGTCCTCATATTCCTTTAGAAATTTTGTGTACTCTTCCTTCTCAGACGGTGCCAAGTGAACGCTGACTCGTGTTTCTTTGATGTTCTCTGCATCTCCCAGATTGACGATCTCCGTCCCGTCCAGGTTGGACTTAGGCCTATTCTCAAAATTCTCAACTTCTTTGACGATTTCTTCCGGTATATCATCTTCCTCTAAATCTGTGTCCGTTTGTCGCGTTGTCTCGTCGCATGTCACAGTCGTTGGTTCATCAAGATAAGTAATATTAATGTTGTTTGAGTAAAGTAATGAGAGAAAATAATAAGAGAGGGATTTGTAAGAAAATTGAAATACTTTAATAAATTCCATAAGTGTTTTGAACATTGGAGCTCTTTCTTGCGAAAAATGTGAAAGGAAAATAAACTTTAATAAAGCAAAATAGTGCGTAACGCTTTGTTCAGCCTTGCTACCCCGAGGCTCGTTGGGCTCTGGTGGTTCTGACGATCCAGTTGCTGAGGTGTGCTCATCTGCTCACAGCCTGTATGGAAGGGCCTTCCTCCCCCTCCTCCTCAAAAATGACACAACAGTCCATATCATCCTCTTCCAGGAACAAATTCCTCATCGCTGCTAATGCTTCCTCTTCTTCTGACCCATAGATAACCTCAGCTGGTTGAAAAGTCTGCTCTAGACGGGGTATCGGCTTCTCCAATGGATAGTAAGGGTCGCGCCAGGGTGGCGACCAGTCCTTGAATTCTTCCCAGGTATACTCATACCCCAACCCGAAGGTGGTACCGTGCTTCTTGAGCTTGGTAGGCTTAGTGATTCCTTGGAGGTTTTTCCCAAGTCCTTTGCCAGGTTCATATCCGCTCCAATTCAGTATGCTTTCAATTTTGTTGTTCCACAATTTGTCTTTGTCGACTGCGTTGACCCGCTCGATGTGGTGGTAAGTTTCCCCACCTAATCTTCTTCTTCCTCCAATTGCTGGAATGGTCTGTCGGCTACATATGGGGTTGCTACCGTCACCATGAATGATCACCTCCTGGTGATTCCATTCAAATTTCACTGCCCGATATAGTGTTGATGCCATGGCCCCGGCGGTATGAATCCATGGTCGTCTCAACAGCTGATTGTAAGAAGCCGACACGTCTATTACTTGAAAATCAACATCAAACCAAGTGGCCCCATTTGCAAACGTAGGCTAATTTCCCCAATAGTGGACCTCTGAGATCCGTCGAAAGCTTTGACGTTGATGGCCCCATCCTTGATTTCATGCAGCCCTCTTCCCAATGTTCTGAGTGTTACCAGAGGACAAATGTTGAGACTGGACCCCCCATCGACCAGGATTCGGGTGATAAAATAATCTTCGCACTGCATAGTGATGTGCAATGCCTTGTTATGACTCAATCCTTCCGGTGGCAGCTCATCCTCGTGAAAGGTGATTTTATGACTCTCCAACACTTGGCCCACCATGTTTGCCATTTCTCTTCCAGTGATGTTGCTTGGTACATACGCTTCACTCAATACCTTCAACAAGGCATTCTTGTGTGCATCAGAACTCTGTAATAAAGCCAAGATAGAAATTTGGGCCGGTGTTTTGTTCAGCTGGTCAATGATCGAGTATTCCTTGGCTTGTATCTTTCTCCAGAGATCACTGGGTCCAATTTCAATGATGGCTTGTCGGCCAGAGGTCTTCTTACTCGACTCAGCTAAGTGTTCTGGGGTATAAACCCTGCCGGTTCTTGTCATACCCTGTGCTGCAACTGTTTCTCCCAACTTGGATTTTCCTTTCCTTCTTGCCTCGGCTGTGTAGTCCCACGGTATAGCTTTTGTGTGGAACGGTGTTACGGCTGTCATTGCTACTGGAACAGGCGCCCTTGCCTTGAAAGGTAATACAGCAACTTCAAAGGGCTCAGGCGCCTTTGGGGACCCAAACTCGACCTCGATTGGTGTTGGCGTCTTTGCAGAGGCTGGTGCTTCAAACTCAAGCGGTATGGACATGTTCACCTCAGCATCTTCAGAAGGCTGAATTTGGACTACAATCGGGTTAAGAGTGACTGTTGGTTTCTTTGGATCGTCACCTTCCGTGATCAAACCGATTGATCCTTTGGGATCCCAATCATCTTCTATTTCAATCATATGAACACTTCCACCCTTGTAGTCTGGTAGAGGGTTGTTACGGACATTCAGAGCAGGCTCATTTGCCACGATGATCTTGTTGTCAATTAAAGCCTGGATCTTTTCCTTCAGGGAGCGGCACTCATCAATAGTGTGTCCCCTCATGCCAGAATGGTATGCACAGGTTTTGTTTGGGTTAATCCACTGGGAGGGGTTTTCAGGAGTTATAGCAGGGACAGGGGTGACATAACCAGCGGCTTTGAGTCTTTCGTACAGCTAGTCGATTGGCTCGGCAATGGCGGTGTATTGTTTGGGAGGTCTGCGGTCAAAATTCGGTCGGGGTCTATGAAAGTTTGGGCGAGTAGGAGGTGATTGATAGTGGGATGGTTGAGTGTTGTAAGCTTGGTAGACTTGTGCGGGTTGGGAATATTTGGGTGAAGTGGGTTGGTATGTGGGAGGTGGAGGTGATTGATAGGTAGGTGGTGGGGCTTGGTAGGAAGGTGCGGGGTAATTTGAGGTAGGTTGATATGTAAGAGGGGTATTGGGTAGGTTTGGTATTTGATTGGGGATTTTGTTCTCTGTGCAACCATCACGGCACTCACATCCCTTTTCTTGGACGTGCCACTAGACTGTAGAGCCTTGTTGGTAGCCTGTAATGCTTCAAAGTTACTGACCATACCACTTTTAATACCTTCCTCGATCCTCTCCCCTAGCTTGATGATGTCGGAGAATTTCTGGCCTTCAATCAGCATCAACCTTTCGTAGTACTGTGGGTCTTGAGCCCGGATGAAAAACCTGTTCATTTGTTCCTCTTCTAAAGCCGGCCTGACCTTAGCAGCTTCTGATCTCCAACGAGTAGCATACTCGCGGAATGTCTCCGTGGGTTTCTTTTTCAAGTTCTGGATGTAGAACAAATCTGGCGCATTCTCCGTGTTGAATCTGAACCTGTCCATGAAATCGGACGCCATACTTACCCAGTTTGACCACTTCTTCGAGTCTTGACTAATGTACCAAGACAGCGCATCCCCTTTGAGACTTCTCATAAAGAGCTTCACGCGAACCTTTTCATCCTTTCCTACTCCGACCAGCTTGTCGCAGTATGTCCTCAAATGAACTCTGGGATCCCCGGTGCCATCGAACATTTCGAACTTGGGAGGTTTGTACCCCTCGGACAGTTCAAAATCTGGTTGAATGCAAAGGTCTTCGTAATTCAGTCCCTCGATCCCCTTGCTTCCTTCAACACCCTGAACTCGGCTAGTCAGCTTCTTGAGTTCTGCGGACGGATTCTTGATAAGAGAGTCTTTGTCATCAGACTCAGGTGTGCTCGAGGCGGGCTGAATGGGGTGTGGTATGGTTTCCACATAGATGGGGGTGTTGTGGTGATGATCATTTGTAGAGTTCAGTGATTCGGGGATGAGCAGTGGGGTGTTGCTTGAAGTGTGGCATGTGTTGCAGTGGTGATGGGGAGTGAGTTGGTTTTGTGGCTTCGAGATGTTTTGAGGAGGTATTGGAATTTGAGTGTTAGGGAAGCTGATATCCGGGGTAGTGAGGGAAAATGACAATCTTGCCAAGTTCCGAACTTGGTCTAATTCTTCCTGAAATTTTAATAACTTCTGTTCGAGTTGGGAGGCACTTTCCTTGGAAACCTGAATACCCTGAGAAGTCTCTACCCTTTCAACTGAGCTTTCCTTTCTGATGTTGCTCAAATCTTCCATCTTTCCTTTGTCCTTGTTTCTGATAAGACTCGGAGGAGGAGGAGGCGGAGGACCCTTGGATCTTGTGGAATATGATGACGATGCCATAGTGCACGAACTAACCTTTGGGGAGGGGAATAAGCAAAAGTAAAAACAAAAGGTAACAAGTTAGTAGGGATTGTGAGAAGAAAACGTTGCAATATTTAAACACATAGTGTAAGAATATAAGTCGTGTCCTAAATTGGGAGCCTCGTTGTGCTCGAGGTAGGCCTAGCGACAAGTAAATTTGGAGAACTTAGAATGCTAAATGCCTCATTTTATTGATAAAAAAAAGACGAATCCCAAAACGACACTAAATAACAGGAAATAAAGTGTCACTAGTGGCCATAGGCCCTATTACATTTGTAAAGCAAAAATAAACTCCTATCTACTTGGTCCTAGAAGGCCTTCCCCAGAATCGGCATTGTTGGCTCCCTCGTACAGTTCTCCCAACTCGCGCAATCCTAGCAACAAGTAGGCCCTTGCTAGATGTCCGCCTTCATTTCCTTCAGCAACCCGACAATCTTCAATCCTCTTCAAGAACTTCTTTTCCAGCTCCACTATGCCCCGCTCCAAACAGATCAGTCATTTGTTGGCGCTGACACCCATATCTTTCCATTCTCCAATTAGCTTTTGATTGGCTTCTTGTATTTTGCGATGCTTATTTTCACATTTGCGCAATTGGTTGTACTTAACCTGTACTTCAGCCTTTTCGTCGATGACCCTGTGACCTCGAATAAGCTCGGGTTGTCCTAACCCACTATGATCGTCCTCCAACCAGCTTGGATAGTATGGAGTATAACCAGCGTGCTACCTGTCTGGTTCTATGGAATCCTTTCCCAGGATGATTTTGTAGTGCCACACATGTTGAGCTTGACACTTGTACGGACTATCGTCAGCCTGGAAGTCAGCCCGGAAACGACTCATCTTGTCGACCCTTGGTATAACCTGCTTCCTGCCTGCCTGTCTCATAACCCGAATAGGGACATATGGGTAGGTCCTTCTTAAACCGATCAGTATCAGAAATGGAGTATCCCTAGACCGTATGATGAATTCTTCAGTAGGGAACCACTCAAACATCCATTGTACCCGGTCTTCAGTAATATTGTCGAAGATCTCGACCCATTCTCTAGCATTCTCTGGTTGGGCGAACATGTTGGGCATGTAATTCATTCGTTTTGGGTGATGAAAAGCGATATGATCATCCCAGTCTCTATGATGGATTTCCTGCCGGTACTCACCCCTTTGGAGGTGCTCCATGAGCCATAGTTGGAGTAGCAAATTACATCCCTCGAAATATTTGGCCCCTTGTTGACATCTTTCTAGGGCTCGGTATATTTCTGCAACTATCATTGGCACAAGGCTGAATGGCTGCCCGTTAATTCCTTCCATCAAGGTCTTGGTGACTATGGCCAGTCTGGTATGGATTCTTACTTTCTTTGTTGGAAAAACTATCATCCCTAAGAAACAGAACATAAACACAAATACCCTTCGGTGGATGTGCCCCAATGAGGTGATGGCGAACTCATCCGGATAGGTATGGTATGATTTGCTATGGCCGTACCTTTCATACAAATGGTCAAAGGGAATGTAAGACTTCTCCAAACATGTCAAGTCGGGATTCTTCTTTAGACCCATCATCTTAAGAAAACCCCTACCCTTACGATTTTCCGGCATTAGCAAACCCGGAGTTCCCCATGGTATCCCAGCCAGTCCTCCTATCTCCTCAAGCAAAGGTGTCATCTCAATGTCTCGGAAGCGGAATACCGACCTATCACAGTCCCAAAACAGAGTTGCAGCTTCTATGATTTTGTTGTTGGGTTGAATGTCTAGGAGAGAAGGCAGGTTTCCTAGATACTTCCAGACAAGAGTCTGATCGCTGGAATGAAGATCCTTCCACCAGCTTAGCAATTTGGGGTGAATGTGGGTGACCATGCCGAATCTGGGGACTACGTGCCTCATTTCTGCAAAACAAAAGGGTTAGTACCCTTTCCCCCACCGGACTCGACTATTTAACATCAATAATTAGCATAAGAAGCATTTAGTTCTCCAAATGAATGCACAGAACGTGGTAAGGTCCGTTTGGCTCTCAAGGAAACCCAGTGGACTTTGGACACGACTATCTTAAAGAGTCATTATGCGGACAACATAACTGACTTGGCTAGGTTTGACCATGATGCATGCACAATTAAATAGAGTAGGGCTTCTATGGGGTTTTAGACTAGTACCCTTGAGCGGACAACTCAAGAGGGAAAGGCGTGGAACTGTCGACTACACCGTTGATCGACTGGTTTTATCGCAAATATGCCTTTGCCATATTTAGGGGGTGATAATATCGAAAGAGCGAAACCATTCATTATAAGCATTGCTATGGTCTTTTGTTTGGCACGAGTGGAATATGATGTCGAAAAAATGCAATACAATAATTAACAAATTGTCATGTACTTTCACGTTCATAAAATAATGGTCACAATAATTGCTCGTAGTTACAACAGTATTGAAGGAAAGCGGTAAAAGAAAGCATTAAAGAAAAGAAACAAAGAACCAAGTTAGTTTCGCAGTAGAAGAAAGAATAAATACTTAAAAACAAGTAAAGACATGTAAAGAAGCATGAAGTCACAAATAACATGAAATGGTAAAAGCCTTAAAAAAAGTCCCCAGCAGAGTCGCCATGCTGTCGATGCCCCCTTTTTCTCGCGAAATCGGGTTTACGACATAAGTTAGTTTCGCAGTAGAAGAAAGAATAAATATTTAAAAACAAGTAAAGACATGTAAAGAAGCATGAAGTCACAAATAACATGAAATGGTAAAAGCCTTAAAAAAAGTCCCCAGCAGAGTCGCCATGCTGTCGATGCCCCCTTTTTCTCGCGAAATCGGGTTTACGACATTTGGGCGGACAACTCTTTTCCTTTTGGGAATTGGGTTTGAGATTTAGAAGAGTCGCCACCTAATGATTAAGTGCATTAGGACACTAAGAAGGAAATGAAAAGAAGAAGAACCAGAGAATGGGTAAGGGCTTGAAATTATCTCAGGGGGAATGTATTAGGCACCCCCAATATCCACTAGCGTGGTTCCCGGTCATGCTATAATTGTGACTTCACATAATCAAGTAAGCAATTAAGGGCTCAAGTAGGAGGGATTCGCATACAACATTGCAAATAAATTAAAACTTGGGGAAAGGTAAAGAAGGCAGAAATTTTATTAAAGATTTAGACAATTTAAAAGAGATAGACGAAAGCAAGTAAAAAGGGAGGGGGTCCTAGGTTTATGATTAATATGGATCACGTCAATGAAATACCCAATAATCACTCCTCAAAGAGGGGCTACATGAGGTATTATCGCATCGGTCATCATATCCATATCTACCCTTTCCCACCCCATTAAGGTATTAAACGCGGAATGGTCTCGTTTTCCTATTGCATGCTACTACCCGTCCCAAACCTATCAGCCCCGGAGGCATTTGGGACTACTAGTCCTAAAGGGAAGGTAGATTTGGCTTTTGTGAAATTTCAAAAGGATAAAAGTCTAGGCGACAAGCAAAAACACATAAACAGTTAGGGGAAACAAATAGCAATTAAGGCTCACACAGGCCTCCTCACTTAAAAGAGTAAATATAGCATGACTTCAAGTACTGGTTAGGTCTTTAATTAAACATACGTAAATGGGGTGGCTGATTTATTACATATTTTTAGATAAGAAGTCCGAATTAGGCCTGCCTGCTGGTTGTAATTGTTAAAGACTGGTATAATCAATTGATTACCTATTGGTTTGCCTAGGTGAAACCTATAGGCATGATATCTAACAAGGTCAAACATACTGATGTTAACAAAATTATTACTGATTTTAGACTTTGCGGATGAATCTGATTTAAACGATTGCTCCTACAGGCATGAATTCTAAGCGTTATTGATTTTAAAACGGTTATGTAAGTGCAAGAATCCTATGAGCATGGTATCTAGGATGCAATTGATTATTCTTTAACCTATGGATTGTTTGCCTAATGACATGTGTATGTGCAGAAGTGCAGAAAACTTATAATCATGATTTCTATATGCAGAAGTGCAGAAACTTATAGACATGATTTCTAATGAAATGCATAACTTATAGACAGGATTTCTAATGCAGTAGTGAAACAACTTATAGGTAGGATTTCTAATGCAGTAATGAAACAACTTATAGGCAAGATTTCTAATGCAGTAATGAAACAACATATAGGTAGGATTTCTAATGCAGTAATGAAACAACTTATAGGCAGGATTTCTATATGTAGATGCATAAGCGAAAAACAGGCTGTGATTGGAGAAATAAATACCTAAAGCATGATGTCTACCCACATGCATAACATGAGTGACCCTCCCCTTTTCACTATACACCCCCATAAGTTATTACAAATTATTACAACCCGAATGAATCAAGAAAAATAAAAAATTACATCAGAAATTAAAGTTCCAACCAAGGAGAGCCTAATTCAGACTCCTAGTCTGAAACATGAGATAAACCAACTTCCAAAGAGCAGATTTCCAAAGCCTTTCTCATCCTTTGGGTGTGTCAAAGTTCCAAGGAGCTTCATGAACTCCAGGTAGTGCTCACACCTAATTACATTTGCAGGATCAGATTATAGTGCAGTGTGGAAGGGCTAGCCCTTAAATGTCCAAGTTCAGAGGGAACTCAAGGTCCCCAAGGCAAGGCTCATAGTGGGGGGGGGGGGGGGGGAAGAACTTAGAATCTAAGAATAAGTGTAAGTGCAATAGAGGGGAATTAGGGAAAGCCATGACAAAACTAGTGGTCATGCCCAACAATTAGGATGCTGGCACACCCCTGACCAGCCTGTCAGCTTGAGTTTGGGAGTTAGGACCTATTGAAGGTCAGGTTCAGACCCGGGCAGCAATTTGGATGCTGCCAGGCCATGAACTTTAACTCAGCACACATAGGGGAATGGGGGTACGGGGATTTTATAGCAAGCAGTAAACATAAAAGAAAGAACATGCTTAATACAAAGTATAAACAACAAAGTAAACCAGAACATGGCAACTATAAAGTAAACACATAGGGAAGGAGCTGCAATTAAATTTGGACATACCAGTTTTAGGGAAAACAGGTAAGTAAAACAGCAGCCTTGAAAAGCCAAATTGCAAAGCAGTACAAAAAGTCTCAGTAGAGAGTAGAGAGTTTGAAAAAAAGTATTGTGATTTGAAATTCAAAGTTCTAAAGTTGTAAAGTTTTCAAAGCTTAAAACTAAAAGCCTGTCAATGCAGAAGGGTCGAGCCCTTTTTATTGTGTAGCAAATAAGCAAGAAAAAGGTAAGGAAATATCATTGTGATCAGTCTCCCTTTAGTTAAGGGATTCTGATTTCAAACGGGCAAAACAATTATGGAAAGGGATTTAAAAAATATTTTCCTAGCAGTATAATAAAGGTTAAGTACATAGAAGCTATTTAAGGCAACAAACTAATAGTACACGGTTTGTAAAAAAGGGAAAGGGAATCAAACAGTAAAAATTAAAAATTCAAACCTTTACTCGAATGAATCAAGTCAAGAAAAAGTGGTAAAGAAAGGTTCAATTAAGGAAAACCAGTAACAATCAAGTGAACACAATTAAAGGAATCCGGGATCAATCAATAGTTGGCAAAGCCTTTTTTGAAAGAAGAGTTCTCATATATAAACACACAAACATGTAAATCAAGAAGAGACTGTCAAGTTATTTGAAAGAGAATTTTAATCAAAGAGAAGTACAGAAACATGGGCAAAAGATAGAGGTTCGACCTGCAGACTCATAGTGAGTCTGAGAGTCCAGGGTCCCAATGTGGAACCCTGACTCGAACACAAAACATAAATCGTCAAAAGGAAACCCCCAAATCCTAGGGTTTCACAATTGACCCAGCCATCGAGGTGAGAAAACAAGCCATTTGTTTCAGAGTCTCAACACAACAGATATGAGAGAATGCTTGAACGACAAAGGAAGAAAAATTATGGAGAACATACTTGAGGAAACTCAGAACCTAAACGAGTTCAGAAGAAGGAAATAATACAACTTGAACACAAGTAGGTGAAGCATGTAAGGACATAAACAGAGTCACAAAATCAAATAACTTTAACGGTAGGCACATATAGCAGAAGAGTAGTGAAAACATAGCAGAGATTAACAGGAGTAGAAAAGAAGAGATAAAAGACAATACATGCATAAAAGAAATCATACGAACAAGGCATAAACAAACACACATAAAGCAAAGAAGAAAAAGAATCAGAAAGATTTTTTCAAAAATCCTTGCAGAAACCCTAAAAATCAGAGAGGAACTATTTTTTGACAAAACTTTTGGGTAAAACACTCTAGATGGCAAGAAAAGCATAGACATAATACAGATCTAAACAAATAACGGTGAAAGAACCTCGAATGGTTTAGGTTTCGGAGAACCCTAAAAATGAGAAAGGCTTGGAGACAGGTCCGATCTTGAGTCGGAGAGGTCAAGAATCAGGCTCCTGAGTCTCGAATGTGCCGGAGCATGGTCGGAGAAGCTATGGAATCAAAGGTCGGAGAAGATCGGAGGGAGAAACATCTAAGTCATCTTTCTAGACCTTGAACACCCAAGGTCTAATGGTGGAGAGGGTGGGTAGAGCCCATCCATGGCCCGGGAAGCCATGGATTCCGGTGAAAATCCGGTGAAAGAAGGTGGGAGGAGGCTAGGGTTTCGGAGAGTTGTTGAGAGGATTTGAGAGTGTTTTGGGGTTTCAGGGCGGCGGGTCCGGTGAGAATGAGGGGGATTAGGGTAGGTTGTTTGGTTAATTTAGGAAGGGTGAATTCTGACCGTTGATCTCGAGTGATCAATGGTCCAGATTTAAGTGGGTAGGTGGGGAACGGGTTGGGTCCAAATCAGAACTGGGCTGGTTTAATTGGGTAGAATTGGGTCGATTAGGGGCTAAAATTGAAACAAAAATGGGGCTGTCATTGAAATGGAAATGGGGCTAAATGTTAAATAGCCAGTTTCACCCTTTTATTTATAAAAATAGTAAAAAATAATTTTAAAAACTAATTAAAAATACTGAAACAATTAATAATGTATAAACGTTAATTTGAAAACACCGGACCCAATTTTATAATTATAAAATGCTATTAATGCTACAATAGGCTAAAATTGCAATTGCATGTAATTTAGCTTAGAAAATGCCAAATAAATTTGTAAAAAATATACAAAAATCACCTTAAATATATTTTGATATATAAATATGAGAATAAAATAGGTTATTCACCAATATTGATAGTTTTGAAAATAATAACTAATTTTGTATTGCTAAAATGGACAATAGATTAATTTTAAAAATCTTAAAAAGTTTGGAAAACTACCAAAACACTTAGTATGCTTATGTATTTATATATATGCTATTTTGAAAGTATATAAAAATTATATAGGAAAAAATCGGGTATCAACACTCACAGATTGAGTAAAAGTATTCCATTTATGGAATGCTTGCTAGATTGTGGCTTGAATGATATTGGGTATTTTGGTAGTAAATATACATGGTGTAATGAAAGAAAGGAAGAGGATATTATATGGAAAATGTTGGATAGAATGGCGATCATTGACAACTGGGATGACTGCTTTTCAAATACTAATGTTCAACATCTTCCCAGGATTATCTCAGACCATTGCCCTTTACTGATAGCATTGTGTTAATCAGAATGATCACATAAAATACTTCAAAATTTTAAATTTTTGGGTCGATCATGAAGATTTCCATGAGCTTGTTAGAACAAATCGGATATCTCCTCCTACTGACAATATATTCTGGGATATCCACCATAAGATGAAGAACAACAACAATGCTCTTAGTGCATGGTCTAAGAATAATATTGGTGATATCTTTATTAAAACACAACAACTAGAAGAAAGGGTGAACCACTGTGAAGAGATTTATATAATTTCTTTGAGCCAAAATGATATAATGAACTTACATCAAGCCAGAGCTGATTTAATACAACACCATAAGCAAGTTGCTGCCTTCTAGAGACAAAAAGCTAATCTCAAATGGTATATTGAAGGATATAAAAACTTTAAGTTCTTCCATTGAGTAGTGAGAGGCAGAAGGAAGTATCTTTCAGATCCATAGGATTAAGCACGAGGACAATTGGATAGAAGGTGATGAGGAAATTAAAAATGCCGTTGTTGATTTTATAAGAACTTATTTCACCAAGAGTATAACCTCCTTGACTTGAGCATACTTGATTCCATCCCAAAAATGATAGACAATTCTGATAATGATTTTCTTTTGGCAACCCCCAGTTTACAAGAAGTGAAAGATGCAGTTTTTGACATTAATCCTAATAGTGTGGTAGGTCTTGATGGATTTAATGGTCTATTTTTTCAAAAAAAAAGGGATATTATGGCTACTGATATTATTAATATGGTGAAGGCTATCCTCAATGGAGAACAACTTCCTAAATTCTTTACTAATACTTGTCTAGCTCTCCTTCCTAAAGTTGAATCACCTCAAACTTTTTCTGAGTTTAGACCTATTAGCTTGAGTAATGTTACTCAAAAGATTGTTTCAAATGTTCTTAACAACAGATTTTCTGTTATAATGCCTAAGATTATTTCTTTGAATCAAAGTGATTTTGTGAAAGGTAGGTCTATTGGCAAAAATAATTTGTTGGCTTAAGAGATAATTCATGAGGTTAAAAAACCAAACAAGGGGGGCAATGTCGTCATCAAGTTTGATATGAACAAAGCCTATGACAGAATGTCCTAGCACTTTATATGCTCAGTGATGAGAAGAATGGGTTTTTGTGAGGAGTGGATTTATATTATCTGGTATCTACTCTCCAATATGTGGTATACAGTGGTGATCAATGGAAAGAGAAATGGCTTCTTTAAATCATACAGAGGAGTGAAATAGGGGGATCCTATATCTCCTTCTCCTTTTATTATAGCTGCTGAATCTTTATCTAGAATGCTTAATAAACTCTACGAGGACCCTAGGTTCACTAGTTTCTATATGCAACCCAAAGCACCTAAGATTAATCATCTTGCTTATGCTGACGATTTTATTATTTCTTGTCCAGGTAAAACTAACACATTGAAGCTACTAATGGAGTGCATGAATAAATATGAATAAAACTCAGGGCAATGACTAACAGAAAAAAGAACTGCTTTTTAACGAGTGACGAGGTCTCTAACAGAAGAATTGAAATTATTTCTGCCTTACTTCAAGTACATTGCAAAGAGTTCCCTATCACCTAATTAGGGTGTCCTATATTCTCTGGAAGGAAGAAGGTTCAATATTTTACAGATATGGCCACCAAAATTCTGAAGAGATTGAGTGCTTGGAACTACAATATGTTATCCAAAGGGGGAAAAGCAATATTAATTAAGCATATATTAACAACCATGCATGTCCACCTGCTCTCTATCTGTCAACCCCCGAAAACCATTCTCAAGCAAATAGAGAAAAATCTTTGCCAACCTTTTATGGGGCAGAAAGGATGGCAAATAGAAGTATCATTGGGTGGCATGGCATAGACTATTCTTCCCTACTAAGGAAGGTGGAGTTGGGGTTAGATCTCTTTAAGACATCTCAGACGGCTTCGGTGCTAAATTATGGTGGCAATTAGAACCAATAGCTCTTTATGGGCAGAATTTTTGAATGCAAAGTATGCAAGAAGAATTCATCCATGTGCAAGGAAGGTGAATTACAATCAGTCTCACTTTTGGACAAGGCTTATGAATATCAGGAGCAAAGTAGATCATCTGATTCTATGGAGAATCAATAAAGGCAACTCTAACTTTTGGTGGGATAATTGGTCTGAATTGGGCAATTTAGCTCAGTTTGGAGGGGCTTCTACTTCTGTTAAAGGCCAAATAAGTGATTATATTATTAATATAGAATGGAAAACTACAAAACTTCGGCATGTCCTCCCAGATAAAGTGGTGTCTCAGATGCTTAATATTACTATTAATTCTTCCAACCTGGTGGATAGACCTATATGGACAGCCACGACTGATGGTAAATTTAGTTGTAAATCGGCATGAAATTGTATTAGAACACACCGAAGTACTTCATTAGTCAACAAGATGAATTGACACAAGAAAGTACTCTTTAAAATCTCCTTTTTCTTGTGGAGACTTCTCAGGAATAGAATTGCAGTGGATGTCAACATGATAAATTTGGGATTTCTATTCCATCTATGTGCTCTTGTACGGATCATAAACAAGAAGATATAGAGCACTTGTTCCTTAACAGCACGGTCGGCAGTAGCTTCTGGAAACACTTCAACCAACAGTTTGGTATTGTACAAAGGACTACTAGTCCGAGGCACCACATCATCAATTGGTGGTTGACTAAAGGAAATAATCCTATTCAAGATCTTTGCCTACAAATTTTACCCGGTATTATTACTTGACATATTTAGAAATCCAGATGCAAAAATAGGTTTGAAAACATTGCTATGTCTCATTATAGAATTATCCTTGCTATTAATCAACAACTTATTTTGATTACTCATAAGCAATTTTTGAACATCCCTCCTTATATGAACTGCAAAATTTTTTATGAATTCATGAATATGGCTAAGCAACATACTTCTTCAATGATTGTTAAATGAGATCCTCCCAGGAACGATTTTGTTAAGCTAAACCCAAATAGTTGCTCTAAGGGCAATCCAGGGCCTGTTGGAGGTGGTGGTATCGTTAGGAATGATAAAGGCAAAATGATCATGGCTTATGTTGCTCCTCTGGGATGCATGACCAACAATATGGCTGAAGCAATGACCCTTAAAACTGGTATTAATTGGTGCAGAAATGATGGTATCACTAAGACCGAAATTGAGTGCTATTCTAAATTGCTAGTGTATTGGATTAGCTACAACAATGATCCACCATGGACTCTTTTGGATGTATGGGATAACATAAAGTGTTACATGGAAGATTTTGACAATTGGAGTATTCAACATTGTTAAAGAGAAGGAAAAAGGTGGAAGACTCGATGGCTAACTGGGGACTTAAGTGTGCACATACTACCTATATTTATGACAGTCTACTCCTGCCTAGGGAATCTAGGGGAGAGATGAATATGGACAGATTACAATTCCGGTCTTTTAGAGTTAGCAAACATAGAAAATCTTTCTTTGTGGAAAACATGTACAGAATTCATCTATTAGATGTTCCTTGAGTCTGCATATTTTGTATAGGAGGGGCGTGTAAGTCTAACCTCTTACCAGTGGTCAAAATTTTTTGTATGCTTAAATTAAAAATCCTACAATTCTTCATGAATGGAGCCTGTTCCATTCCTAATCGGTGCAGGTAGACTTTTTGAAAGTTTCCACATATGAATAAAAATAAATTTAACCAAAAAAATGCAATGGTACTACCAAGAACAAACCGTGCAACTCAAAATACTTAGGAGAAAGATACAAGGACAGAATAATTTCTGAACCAAATATTAGAATCTTTAAGTTTCAGGAGTTAGTTCAAAAGGAGTTAGAAGTGTATATTGGAACGACTGTTGCAAGAAAAATCAAGAATATTGTGTTAAAACAGATTATGGGAGACCATATTAAGGAGTTTGGCAGAATTCTGGACTATATATATGAGTTGCTAAGGACTAATCCAGGCAATACATGTGTTGTGAGACTTAGTGAAGAAACAGATGAAGATGGTGGAAAATGTTTATAGCATTTTATATCTGCTTTGATGCATTGAAGAAGGTCTTCATTGACGGTCGTAGGAGGTGTATTGGGTTTTACGATTATTTTTTGAAAGGTGTATGTAAAGGGTAATTACTTGTGGTTGTTTGTAAGGATGGGAATAATCAGATGTTGCCATTGGCTTGGGCAGTAGTTGAAGTTGAAAACACATTTAATTGGAGATGGTTTGTGAACCTTTTAAAGAATGATCTTGATCTTGGAGATGGGACAGAGTTGACTGTTATCACAGATATGCAGAAGGTAACTTATATTCTATTAAATATGTTGTTCAAATCTGTTAATCTGTTTATTCTTTTAATTGTTTATCTTTTATATGTTGTAGGGACTTGACAAAGCAATAGTGAGATCCTCCCACAGGCAGAACATATGATGTGTGTCAGGCACATCCTAGCAAACTGGTCAAAAAATGAAGAGGCATTGAGAAAAGGAACTATTTTTGGAGATATGCTAGGTCAACGTATGAACAAGAGTTAAAGAAAATCTTGATCACATGGAGAAAATAGGGGATAAAATAGTTGAGGACCTGCTATACTATAACAAAGAGAGATGGTACAAGGTACATTTCAAGTATTTCAGCAATTGTGACAGTGTTGACAGCAATATGGCTGAAACTTTCAACTCTTGAATATTGGGGCCAAGGAATAAGACTATCATGACAATGCTTGAAGAGATCATGGTGAAGATGATGATAAGAATAGCATAAAAGAGGGATTTCTGTGATACTTGGATCAGTGACATTTCTCCAATGGCACTGAAAGTGTTGCATGAGAACACAACAAAATCAATTAAATGTGTGGTTCACTGGAATGGTCAATATGGTTATGAAGTGAAAGAAGGACACACCAGTAGGCATATAGTGAATCTGAACAGGCTAACCTGCACCTGTGGAGTTTGGATGCTGAAGGGTATACCATGTGCTCATGCTGTAGCTGTTATCCATTTCAAAAAATTGGAGCATTGCACATTGGTACCATAGGGAGACTTATATGAAGACCTACAGTCACTTCCTTCAGCCTGTACAAAATATGGTGATGTGACCACAATCACAAAACCCTTCAGTTATACCAGTAGAAGGAAGTGAGAATGAAGGAACCAACTGAAAACAAAACAGGAAAGCTTTCCAAAAGAGGTACTCAGATGACCTGCAACAACTGTCATGCTAAAGGCCATAACAAGAAAGGTCGTCACAAGGCTGCACAAGGTACTGCAAGGTCAACTGGCAGTGTAAAGTCACCAAGTGTTGATTCTTTATCAACGCCTTCAGTTAAAGTATACCAAAAACAGGAACAGGAAGAGGAAGACCAAGAGGTTCAACAAAACAGGTAATTACTCTGAAGTTACTTCTATAGACTGCACTTTTGTAGGTCTGTTTTATGTTTAAATTCTTAATAATATGCACTTTTTATAGGATATTGTTACTGGTATAGGCAGAGGGACGCCCTATAAAAGTCCAAGAATGGTTGGTATGGGAATTATAGAAACAGAAAGTGGAGCTTCTATCTATAATGTAAGCATATAATGTCAACTGTGACTATGAACTCCTTTTGATCAAACTTGGATGTAAACTAACTAAGTTTGTTTATGTGAATATAGCCTAAAATGTCAAATGTGCCTATGAACTCTGTAGTATTGACTAGAGATATTGGGCATAAACCAAGAACAGAAGTGAAATGGAAAGGTAAAGAAGCTATCACCTCAAGGAATCTTCAACACATTCAAGCTAAGAAAAGAATGGAGACAAGGTCAAAGGCATCTGAAAGAGTTTGTTTGAGCCAAACAAGTTCAATAGCACCAATCAATTGCCCAGTAGATTTTAGTACTTCAGTGTTTTTATTTGCCTTTTGGCAGTTGGTATATATAAATACAATATGAATTTCTATTTTGGTATGTAACTATATTCAGCAATGACTGAAAGTTTTTAAGTCTATGGTATTATGTGCATCAATGACTGTTGATTTGTAGATATGTTTACTGGAAATGATATGCAACAATGACTGCAATTTTGTTAAGTCAGTTTCTGTGTTTTTTTGTTTAAGTCTGTTTTTCTACAATATGTAGCAATTACTGTAGATTTGTAGGTCTATTTTGGGAAATGATATGCAGCAATGACTGCAATTTTGTTAAGTCTGTTTTTCAGTTTAGGTATATTTTTCTGAAATATGCAGCAGTTACTGCAATCTATTTTCTGCAATCACTGCAATATACATTCTGCAATCTGTTAAATATGCAATGATTGCACTGCTGCAAAGTTATTAATCTGTTTTTTGCATAAATATGATGCTAATATACAATGGTTAATGCAGATTTCTAATTCAATATAAAGCCTGCATTTTTAGCACACATATTGCCAATTTTTACAACACAAACTATATCAACAAGGTGTACTATATTACAACAAAATTTACACCAAATTTTTATAAAATATGCTACAATTTTGTCAAGCAACACTAAAGATACTACTGCCACAATAGATCCTAAAGCGACTTCATTGAATGACTCTTCACTTATATTAGATGAAACCAATAGCTTATAGCTATAACACATCCACACAACACGAAAAACCAAAGTACTTTCTCCCTAATCTTGGACTTAACGAAACTGATCCTCCACTTCGTCTCCCTTCATTTCATCTTCTCAATCTCTCCCTCCAACTTCTCCAATTGCATCTCTATCTTCCTTTCCATTTATTTTTTTCCTAGGCTTCTCAACACTTTCATACACTTCCAGTGCACTTTCAAGTTCACCAATTTTCTTCACCAGTCTAGGAATAGCAAATTTTAATCTTGGATCAATTTTTGCATCTCTCCAACGCCAAAAATCACAAGATCTTGGCCCCTACAATAATGAAACACAAGGAATTAGTTAAAGGACAATCAGTGAAAGCTTCAACTAATTTACAAAAATTAAACTTACCTCATAGTATGGACACACCTAATATCTTCTACCGGGGTTCTGGGGGGTCCATGAGACATGGTCTTTGTAAGGCTGCAACCTTACAGACAAATGTACCTCAAAGGACACTCCTATCACAAGCTCAGTCCTAAATTTTTGGTCCTTTTCAGGTGCTCAAGAAAATTGGATCTGTTGCGTACCAATTCTAGCTACCTCTTCATGCTAAAATACATTCCACATTTCATGTTTCCCAGCTCAAGAAATATGTTGGTTCCAATCCAGTGATCTCTGACTTACCAGTCTCACTCTCTTCTCATGGTCACATTGTATTGGATCCTAAGAGAATCCTCGAAATCAGGGTGATTACTAAGCACAACAGGTAGTGTCAACAATACTTGGTGAAGTGGTTCAATTGTCCTACTGAGGACAGCACTTGGATGGATGCTCCTACCTTACATCAGTTTCCTCATTTTGTCCTTGAGGACAAGGACTCTTAACGGGGGGAGGGGGAAGGGTAGGGAGAGAGGGGTAGTTGTTATATGCCAAATATTTAGAAGGGGTAGATTAGACATTTCACTCAGAAGTTAGTTATACAGTTAGAGGGGTCAGAAGTGGTTAGAGGAAGAATCTGTTATTGAGTTCAGTAGCAGTTGATAATAGCTATAAAGACAAGATATATTGTAAAGGCTGAATATGTTGAAATCAATAAACTCTTCTCTCTTCTTCTTAGTCTCAATTGTCTACTGATATTGAAGTGTATCGTTCAGAGATTATTCTTCCCCCTAATCTCTTAGATTCACTTTCAATTTTAACCTCCATTGTTGAAATATGCAACAGATACGTATTCCTCAAAGCGGAAACATCCTAAATAGCTCCAAACATAGTATGCCATAAATGGCTCAAAAAGATAATAATAAAGTAGGAGTGGCAAACGGGCGGTTCGGGTCGGATATGGTTCGAGTAAAAATGAGTAAAGAAAAAATAGATAAATTATTTGACCGACCCATATTTAATACGGATAAAAACGGATTAACCGGCGGATAATATGAGTAATCATATTATCCATGACTTATTGAATATGATCACTTTAGGGAGAATTCCTAGTCTCCCAAACTTGAGGAACCCCCAATTTGAGGCTTTACAAATGTAAAAGTTAAACCCATTGGTTATCCATTTTCTAAATGGATAATATGGTCCTTATCCATATTTGACCCTTTTTTAAAAAGTTCATTATCCAACCCGTTTTTAGTGAATAATACGGGTGGTTAACTATTTTCTTTTAACCATTTTGCTACTACTATAATAAATGTAATCAACACCCCAATGTTATGTAAACTCCATCTACGTATGACGAACTTGTACAGACACGGAAAAAAAAGGAGGGATGTTATCTATATATTATATACTATCAGCACCTCTTTTTCAAAATATATAACTAGTGTTACAAATTAGTAACGCAAATTTCTTAAAATCCAGAAAATTATAACGACCCGACTGGTCGTTTTGAGCAATTACATCCGGTTCGGCAGTTTGAGGTCACGAGTAGCTTCACACATTTTATTATGACTTGCGTGCATCAACGTTTTGGGTTTTGAGAAGTTCAGAAAGGATTTTTAGAAGTGACTTTCATTTGAGAAGCTTGAAGTTGAAAGAATTGACCAAGATTTGACTTTTGAGTATTTGACCTCGGATTGGAGTTTCGATGGTTTCTATAGGCTCGGGTGGTGATTTTGGACTTAAGAGTACGCCCGGATTTGGATTTGGAGGTCTGTAGGGTAATTTGAAGCATTTTGGCGAAAATTGGAAAATTAAAGTTTTGGAAGATTGAAAGATTTGACTGAGAGTTGACTTTGGTGATATCAGGGCCAGAATGCGATTTTGAGAGTTGGAACAGCTCCGTTATGTCATTTGGGACTTGCCTGTAAAATTTGGTGTCGTTTGGAGTTGATTTGATATGGTTCGGACGCTTGGTTGTGCTTCTAGAAGTTCTTGAAATTCAGTGTGATTTTTCATGTGTTTTGGCATCCGATTCGTGGTTCTAGAGGTTATTTTTGTGTTCCAATTGCGCGAGCGAGTTCGTGTTATGTCTTCAGACTTGTGTGGGTGTTTGGCATGGAGCCCCGGGGGCTCGGATGAGTTTCGTACGCGTTTCGGAGTGTTGAAAGGAGGTTCAGCTGTGTTGGTGTCTCTATTTGCGAGGATTTCATCGCAAATGCGATAATCGCATTTGCGAAATCATTCTCGCATTCGCGACGCCGGGCTGGGGCAGGGGAGTTCGCAATTGCGAACAACTTCATCGCATTTGCGACTAGATAGCTCTGCATTTGCGACGCAACTGTAGCTTTTGAGAACTTCTCAAAGCTCGCATTTGCGACCTGATCACAGCTGGCCAGCCTTCGCACTTGCGATACTTATGTCGCATTTGCGATCCGGATGTCGCAAATGCGACATCTGAGGCTGGTATTAAGACTCTCATTTCGGGACTTAGCTCCATTTTATCATATTTTGAACCCTAGGTCTGAGAGTGGGCGATTATGAGAGAAGATTTTTATACCAAATTATTGGGTAAGTGCCTCTAATCATTTCCAACTATATTTTGTGATTATATCTTAGATTTAACATCAAATTCATGAGAATCTAAAGGAAAATCTGTGAAAAATTGTAAAATCTTTCAAAAATAAAAAATAATGATTTGAAGGACGAATTGACATCGGAACTTGATAATTTTTGTATGGTTGAACTCGTATCGCAATGGGTGCTCGGGTTTTATAAATTTTGTCGGGTTCTGAGGTGCGGGACTGGGGAGTTGACTTTTATTGACTTTTTGTAAATTGTGTAAGGATCATAACTTTGTTAATTAAAATTATTTTCTCTTGCATTGTTTGATGTATTTAAGTCGTCTTTGGCTAGATTGGGCCGAGCGATGGTGAATTGGTAAAGGAAAAGCTAAATTGAGTATTGAGTTAGCCGCATTGAGGTAAGTATCTTGTCTAACCTTGTGTGGGGGAAATCACCCCTTAGGAATTGAGTCAATTGTACTATCTTGATATGTAAAAGCCGTGTACGCAAGGTCACGAGTAGATACACAGTTTATATGAGGTGTTGACCGGTTAGATTGTCTAGTCTTTCATGCCTTTGATCAAATTGTCATAATATGTGGTATCGTATTGTTAGGTTACACTTACATGCTCTATTTGATGTTGTTAGCATTTATTTACCTCTTGCTCATTGTTTGGCCTTATTTGCCTTAGTTGAAGTTATTGCCTTCCTTGTTGTTTTGTTACTTCTTAATTGTGAGTTCCTCTATGACTCTGTGCATATATGCTACATGTCCAAATTGTTGTGATTGCATGCGTAGTTATCACATGCCTTACTTGTCTTGTTGTTTTGTAAAGGTTGTTGTATTCCTTTGATTTTTACGTGGTTCTCTTGTTGCCGTGTACTCATACTATTGATTGTAGAAATTCTTGTAATTGAGTTGTTGAATGATTATTGTTGATTTAAATTATTGTACTGGAGATCGGGTTGCACGCCGCAACAGGTGAAATAAGGGAGGTGGTGGAATAAGGGAGGATATTTATATTGTGATATTGTTATTATACGGTGGGATCGGGTTGCACGCCGCAACAGGTGAAATAAAGGTGAATTGTTTTGTGAAAATAAGGGTGAATTATGATATTGATATTATATGGGGGGAACGGGTTGCGCGCCGCAACATATTATATTTATTGTTATGATATTGATATTGTACGATGGGATCGGGTTGCACGCCACAACAGGTGAAATAAGGGTGAATTAATATGGTGGAATAAGGACTACTTATGATATTGATATTATATGGTGGGATCGGGTTACGCGCCGCAAGATATCTTGTATTTTGGTATCCCCTGTTTTGCTGTATTGACTTTAGTTCCTTCGTGCGAGACTTTGATAATCTGTATTACTGGTTTTCACTGAGTTTTGAGGATCAAGTTATTGTCATTGACTTATTGCCTTGCCGTCATTTCCTGAGCTTTTTTCCTAATACTATTATTTCGGTGAATTGATTTTCAAAGTAAACTTATTACGTTGAATCATTTCCTCCTGCCCTGCTGAGTCGTTAGTAATATCGTGATTTAAAATGAAAGAATTAATATCATGCTTCCTTGTGTGACTTAAGTTAGAACTTGCCATATATTTTAGTATCTACTATTTTTAATAATCGTTATATTTTATTTCAATTGCTTCCCCAGCTTAATCTTCTTCACTTGCCTGAGGTTTTCTTTTATTTTACTTAAAAAGGAATTGTTATTATGTTTTACTTAATAAATTCTATATTAAATTCAATAGCTATTCAATGTTGAATTTTATTCGAAAATGTTATTTTCTTCACTCAAATGATTTCTAAAACAAAACTCATCTTTCTCGCTGATTTCCTATTTGGTCTAGAAACTGTAAATTTACTTTATGGTATATATAAATGGAATCTCTTGATCATCTTAATTAGCACTTGATAGAGATATTATGTACCGAGTAGCACGTGGTTTTGCCGTGCAAAGTGAGATGGAAAGATGGGCACAAGATGTCGTGTATTAAAGGGTAAGAAGTTGCGATTTATGGTATGAGATTACGAGAAATGAAATTAGTGAAATCGTGTATTAGAAATAATTTGTTTGGTTGATTTGACATCTTTTTCCCTACCTGAGCACATTTACACTTGTTTGTATCCCAACTGCGTTGTTGTTTAATTACTTGGTTAATTCTCATTGCCATTCGTGTTTTCCCTTATCGTCATTACTCTTTGTAATTTGATTTATTCATGTTATTGGCATCACTTTGATATCCCTACCTTGTTAGCTTTATGTCATACCTTGCTCAGGTTTTCGTGTTCGGTAGGTGTCTTGACCCGACCTCATCACTACTCTACCGAGGTTAGGCTTGATACTTACTGGGTACTACCGTGGTGTACTAATACTACACTTCTGCACATCTTTTTGTGCAGAACCAGATACTTCGGATCGAGTTGGTTTTGAGATTTATGCTTTGTGTGGCTGGACACTTCAAGGTACACCTGCTAGGCGTTCGCAGGCTCCGAAGTCACCTTCTATTGCATTTATTTCCATTATTTCCTTTTGTTCCGGAACGGTGATGTATATATTATGTATAACTACTCCTAGAAAGGCTTATGACTTGTACTACCGGTTTTGGGATTATAAATTGTACAAAGATTTCTATTTCGGAATTGTTCGAAGTTAGTAAATATTGTCGTTATTTCTGTTAATGTTAGGCTTACCTAGTTATAGGGACTAGGTGCCATTACGACTCCTTCGGAGGGATTTTGGGTCGTGACAAGTTGGTATCAAAGCCCTAGGTTGGTGTTACGAGTCATAAGCAAGTTTAGTAGAGCCTTGCGGATTGGTATGGAGACGTCTGTACTTATCTTCGAAGGGCTACAAAACTATTAGGAAATTCCACTTCTTTCATTCCTTGTCGTACGACATCAATTCAGCTTGAAGCATATATCTTATGTTCCTTTACATCCACTCGTGTATGATATTGCGCTCTCAGTATCCGCTATGCGCCAGTGGTTCGTGATGATGTGGATGGGCTACGAGGGAGCCAGGGATGCACGAAAATTGTCTCAACGTGTCGTCTAGACTAAAGATGCGAAGGTATTGAAGTACTATTTAGTTATTCACATGGAGGAGCAACGGGTCTCGGCATCTGGTTAATGGGTACGAGCTTGGGAAGGTTTAATTGGTTGACTAGTCGTCGAGATCGTGGTGGGGTCACGAGGTGGATGTTGATTGAGGATAGTTGGTGGTATTGTAGTACCTTGTGATTTGTGTTGTACGAGTTGTAGAGGTTAGTTTTGCAGATCATCAGATGTTGTTTTCCAGGGCTTCGCGCCAAGTGGAGGAGTCCACTAGCGGCATGCAGATTGTAGAGTCAGGTGTTATATCAGTTTTGGCCTGAGATGTGTATATAGGGTATTGAAAGGTTTCTCGAAAATTTGTATATGACTCAGATCTGAGATATTGCATAGGATGATGTCAGAGTTTACAGTATTTCTGCGTCATTAATGGATCTACATTTCAGAATCAAGGGGAGTCGGAGAAAACAACTTCAGATTCACAGATGGTCTATTTAGTGTGGGCAGCTTGGTTAAGCTATTACGGGGTGCTTTAGAGGAAATGCGGTGGTTTATGAGCTTTTGGGCTATGTGGTTCGTGCTAGGATTATCTGCATTTGGGTTTCGATTGGGATCATTGCATATCGATAGGGACAAGTATCACCCCAGGAGTATCCGAAGAGATGGGCCAGCTCTGTGGTATTGGGTCAACATAGCAATGGAAGTAATTGGTCCTTTTGAATAGGAATTCTCTACTGGCATTTTGTGGCAGTACTCTTGGATTGGACAGGTTGTGTGACTCGGTTGAGTTAGGGAGATGCGGTCCTGATGGCTTAGTTGCGTGCGGGTGGATCTCGGAGAGTTCTTGATGGTTTCGGCAACGACTGGAGTAGGCTGGCTGCTATGGGCATAAGGAATGTGTTGTACATTATGGTTTTCTCCTGGATGGATATCAGAAGTTAATAGAAGGTTGGCATTACTGGATATCATATGTGAAGGACGTGCATTTTAGGAAAGAACCTCGAGTTTTGGTTTGCGGGTGCGTGGCTAGTGGCATGGTGATTACTGGGTTTTGAGGCTTTTGAGGTTCAGGTTTTGTTACGCGGCCGGAAAATCTATATGGGTGTTTCAGTAAGATGATGGGGTGTGAGTGATGTATCAGCCATTAGATTTGTGCAGTTGAATTCGGGTATGAAAATTTTGGTATTCCTGAGGTTTTGGGGGCTGGATTGTGAAGGCATGTGAGAATGGTATAAGGAAAAATTGTGATTGAAATTGAGAAAAGTGAATATGAGGCAGTACCTCGATTTTGATTCTTGTTGTATATGAGGCGGTACCTCGGTTGTGATTCTTGTACACGAGGCGATATCTCGTTTGTGATTCTTGTTGTTTATCTCATGTTGTACGAGTTATTGGTGAAACACTTCTTGTTGCTTTTATTCTTCCTTGTCTTATAAGTTTGGATCCGTACTTAACTATGGTGGTTCTCTTAATTGTTTCCTCTATGTTATCTCTGTGCTTACAATTCCGGCATTAGTCTATGTTATTAACTTGTTGAGAAAAAAACAGGAAAAGGCCTAGTCACATTTTACTATATACATGATGTTTCTACAGATTAAAAGTTGAAGGACGTTAATATTTTAGCAGTTGAGAAGCAACAATGTTGTTGGCACTTTCATCTATGTTTAAAACAGGCTGAAGCTGTAACCGACCATCTATTTTCTTGTACTAAAATACTAGAGTCAAAATTGTGCCAAAAAGTTGAAACTTGTGATAATTCTATAACCATAAAAGAGAAATGACTGATCAACCATTTTGAATATATGCTTTCCTAAATGAGAGATGAAATTGCTTCTCTATCAGAAACATTTCCTCAACATTAATAGCTTCCCCACACAACCAAATAAGCCATATCTAGCCCAGCTCAATGCAGTATAACTTCAAATCTAATAGCAAAATGATCAAGACGATGTGAAGATAACTTCAACAAATTATCATATCTCAATTCAAATAGTAGATAATTAAAGTCTAAAGAAACGTAATTTAAATTTTTTCTGCATCTAATTGGTTATAATGTGGGAAGGTTACACTATGCAGAACCGGAGACACAGTTACCAGTGGCCACAGATGTAGATTAAAATAAAAATTTCACAAAATAGAAGTTCACTAAATTAACTACAGAATTCAGGAACAATAAAATAGTATACAGTGAAAATTACACCTATAGGAAGAAAAGAACAAAGCAAAACAAGATTCCACATCCTTCCTCTTCAATCTAGCAAGGAAAAAGTCCGCAACCTGATCATCAACTCATAACGGAAGTGAGATCGCATATTTCACACACAGATACAAGAGAATTGCAATTGGAAAACTAGCTAAAGGGTTCAACGACCAAGCAGAAGATGCACTTCCACTTGGTCCACCTGAAGGTGGAAATGCGATAACTGAGCCAGATGCAGGCACCACGGAAGAATGTGGACCATCCATTGGAGCACCGCCAGATTCAGAAGGTGAAGGAGCAGGAGCAAACATTGAGTCTGGGCCTACCGAAGTAGGTGGGACAACAAGTGAAGGAAATTGTTGCGGTCCTGAAAAAAATTTCGATTGAAGAATAGGGAATAACATATGATGCGTTAAGCAAAAGAAACAACAGAACATTTGTGGCACAGTGTAGTGAAATGATTTGCCCAAAAGAAGTTATAGCAAGCCATCAAGTATGTTTGCATTTATGTGGCATACTAGAATAGAAATTTGTACCCTAATGCATGAGAATGACTACAGCAAATTATCAATCACAACATAAAAGGTGTAGGTGCCCCCCAAGAGAAATAATAAGAGATAACAGAGTTATGCTTTTGGTCTCTATATTTCTTAAAACACCAAATAAAAAGAATATCAATTGAATGTCATTTACCTGGGCATCGAGGTTGAAGAGATGAGGATAATCTGCAACCAGCACAAGGACATACAAAGTGTGTCAAAGGCCACAAGCAACAGAAATCAGAGACCATAATAGCTAAGCAATTAAGAGTAGAAAATCGAAGTATGATGCTCACGTAGTGATGATGGTTCCATTGACAAAGCCACCATAATTACAAGAAGTCACATTGCAACCACCGCCAGTCTGTTGTACAGTAACATTTCCGAGCATGAGATTGCTGTTCTTGCACTGCATGCTTGAGCAAGAAACTGCTAAGGAAGCTGGCATGCAGTACAAACTGCAAATAACCACCAATATCATGATCAGAACTTCCAAAAGACCTCGATAACTGCAAATGAAAATCTGCTGACTTACTTCCGACTTCCTGGTCCGCAACTGCATTGCACACAGTGGCTAGCTGTAATAGCATAGCTCCCGTTCGCAACAGATAAGGCATAATCTGAGGCAAATCTTGGGAAGCTAGATGCACAAGCTGCAATAGAAGATAACAGCATCTATCATTATCAAACATCTCTCAGCAAAAAATTCAAGGAACATTACTCCAATTCTGTTAGTAAGTTCAAGATAAATGAAGTTATATCCTTATTTACGAACACTGGATATCCAACTATGAAATATTTTGGCAGAGCAGTTGTTATAAAATCTCTTCTCTAATGCAGTTCCTACTGGAGAAATTACAACCTAAAAAAAGAATTAAGAACAAGAAACAATGAAACTTAAGAAGAAGAAATACTTCCGAACAACAAGAAATGGAAAGAGTATCTGTTTCTGATTTAACCAGAAACGATATATTATCCAACTGAGAAAGCTTAAATCCAATCTTCAGAATAAAAATCCTGTCCTGTTCTCTTAGTCACCTAAAATGGATAAGAAAAACTCTCCACATGCTACTCTCGGCTTATGCTGCTGTAATATGTCTTTTCAAGAACTATTAAGTAATTTACTTACACCTTGTGACAAGAAGAGAAAAGATTATTACAGGTGACTCTCAACTGTTGACTCCATAATCTCACACACAATTATGAATTGTAACCACATCGGTCATCCTAAGCAGTTCTCACCAAGAATGAACATTCTTTAAGAGGAAACAAATGAAATCACCCAAAAACACATCAAACCTGTATTCACATTTGCTTCATAAACCTTAGCATAATATATCAACTATTAAATGTAATTTCTTTTACAAGCATTGTCTAAATAAAGTCCTAAGGTTGATTAGAAACAAAGGAGGATTCTTATGTTGGACATGAAATCTTAATCAGTTCATATTACATCCTCTATATGCATTAGAAGGTTATAGGTAACCCTTTTTTATATGTATAATATCCACAAACACCATATACTATAGTACACCGGGCTGCCTTTTTTTTTTTTTACCACATACTACAGATGGCAAATCAAACACTTCAACCACCTACATAGCAGAAACACACACACACACACACAACAAAAAGAAGAGTGAGAAGACAGGATTGCTGACCAGACAAGGGAATGGCAAGAATGTCACCCTCCTTAATAGCAGGACTGCCCAAAGCATTGACATTCATAAGATCAGTAAGAGTAGTGGAATAGGTAGCAGCAATCCCTGCAAGAGTATCCACAGGTCTAACAACATATGACATATAAATAGCAGGTAGATTATTGTCAGTCCCATTAAAGCAAGTGCAAGGAAGTGGAATCCAAAGGTTAGTCCCAACATTAAGCACTGAAGGATCAGAACCAACAGCACTAGGATTCCCTTCCTTAATCTGGTCAGCAGAAACAAGAGCACCATATACAGTGTCAGCAATCAAAGACAAAGTATCTGAAGGTCTAGTCTTGTAATGTACAAAAGCAGACTTAAAGATCCCATCAACACAAGAACATGTAACAGGAACTTTAAGGAACAATTTAGCTGGAAGTATGTGGTTTTCAACATCAGGGTATGAGATATCAATAGCATTGGTAGTGAGAAGAGAGATTGGGTCAGTTTGAAAGAGTGAGGCCACCTCAGAAACTTTGAGGTCAGTGTAGAGTGTGTAGCCAACAAGTGAAGAGCAAGTATCTGAGTTGGAACATGGCTCAATGGTGGATTTTGAGGTTGTTTGATAGATGAAGCAGCTGCTGCTCAACAGTAGGAATATGGTGAAGAAGAAATGGTGCATTTTTACAAGATACCCTTTTGCTTTTTACCTCTCTTTCTTGAATCTACACTCTACTTTTCTTGGTTCCACAGCAAGAAGTTGCAGAAACACAAAAAATGGGAGGGTTTGGGGGGTTTTGAGAGAGTAAAGTGAAGAGAGTAAAGGGTTTTCTTGAACAACGTGGGGTAGGGGAGGAGGGGGTGGGGTGGGGTGGGGTGGGGTGGGGGGGTTTGGTAAGGGAGAAAGGAAAGTATAGTTTTTTTGAAAGAAAGAGGCAAAATGAGGATTGGAATGTGGGAAAAGCCAAAGGAGGAGACAAAGGTGTAGCATTAAAGTGTGCGTGGGTTCATCTAGACAGACATTAGTCAGAATCTTGGTCATTGGTTCTTACCATTTCTTGCTTTGTCTATTTTGCCCTTTGTCTGTTTGGTACTTATCACTTTGTAATTCTTTTCTCAACTCCCTAAGTTTTATCCAACCATAGTCCATACATCTAAGTATATATCACTACTATTTCTTATCAAATATATTACTATGATATGAACTCTAACATAGGGCATTCATAATCTCCTGTTTATGTTGTTTGATTTCTATAATTACCTTAAGAACTTCTAAATATAAACAAAGATTTTACTCAAAAAAGAACCATACATCGTGTGAAAAAAAATTGTTAAGCCACTTATTATTATTATCAACTTCTAACTTTAGAACTTGGAAATATAAGTTAAGAACTTGGAATTATAAGTTAAGAATCACGAAAGAAAGCACGCTGCATCACATCACATGAATTGGGATGCAAAGAAAACAATGATTTTTCAATAGTTAAGTTCTGGATTCTAATGCTAAAATATTCTAAACTCAAGTCTCTTGTACACATTTCCTAATCTTGGTCGGATGTGATTGAATGGGGAGAGGAAGACTTACCATTAAGGATAAAGAAGGGGGGAAAAGTGACAATACTGACAACTGATAAGGGGCTTAATGCAATTATACAAGAATAGAGGGTATTATGGGTAACCAGAAATTCAAGCTGTCATCAACTGAAAAATGAGCACCTGAGATTTAAATTGTTGTGGAGTAGTATTTGGTTACTTGTCAACTGTTAAGAATTTCTGGTTTCTTGTCGCTGGCATATATATGGTTTAGAAAACCCTGCTTTAAACTAAATTAAAATACTATGAGAAAACAGAAAACCCATGAACCTATACATAATATGACCGTTGGAAATGTCAGGGAAATTGAAATTTTCAGATTGGCAAACTCTACAGATTCATTTTTTTTTATTTTCTTTAATATTTTTATGGGAATACATTTTAAATAAGTATTGGCAAAAGGTAATGAGTTAGTTAATCAATTGTAGCAGTCGAATAGACCAACTAACACTTCTCAATTTCTTGATGAAATATCTTATAGTGAAAGTCACGACATTTGCATATAATAATAAATGAAAGTGAGGAACTTGTACATGTTGGAAGATAATGAAAAATGAGCTGAAATGAAAGTAAGCTTAACTGAATAAAAGAGAAAACAGGAAATGCAAATAAATGTTGTGTTGGATGTATGTCATTTAGGAATCTCGATAAGCATTGATAGTAGATGATTTATATTAGTTGATGCAAAGAAACCAATTTGGAGGACACATTTGCCACGACCCAAATTCGTAGAATCGTGACCGTCACACTTATGGTGAGTGGTAATAACTTCCCTGCAATTTGTTTCTATTAGTTTTCAGTATGCGTTTTGCACGTGTTTTTCATGTCAATATGTAAACAGTTTTTATAAATCAGATAAGTATTGAATAATGTATTTGTTTACCCTCAGAATCGAATGACAATTGAATTTATAAGTGGTTTTTAGGACACGTGGTTTAATCTGACGCAAAGCGATTAAATTGAATTATAAATAAGTGAACAACAATAAAATAAATTCAAACCGTATGACTTGAACAATTATAGCCTCTAAAAGTAATTTCACTTGAATTGGATGCAATTCAAACGATATAAGATACAGAAGAATAGTAGCTTGCAGAAAGAAAATTATATTATAATGCCTTAGGATGCATGTAATAATGTGTCTTGCAAATAATCGGACCCCCTTTATATAGTAGGGTAATCCTACTTTAGATACAATTTTATAAAAGGTAAAAAATCTCATGATTTGCTAACTAACCGGTTCCTCATTGATACATGCCGAGATCTCTGCCGTAATACCCGACCGGTTACGGATATTTCGGCCTTCCATTATCTGGTCCGATAATGTTACCTCGGGCTCATTTGGAATCAGGGTCGATTCCGGGGTCATGGACTTGGTAACATCGAAGACGGTTTTTCTAACCTCATATCCTGGTTCGATGGAACCCGGGGTCGATCTTCAATTCATTATGTTTTAATCCCAATCTGTCATGCAATAGATGAGCTCAAATTCGACCGTATACAGATAGTCCCCTCATTTTTTGGAGTGTAAATAGCGAGAAACGATATGAGCCCCCGATCCTCATCTCGATAATTTGCGTCAGAATGACAAAAATGGACGAAACGTCTTGTCAGTCACGTCGCTGGTCAGCCACTACAGACTTTGAACCGTCGTTTGAAAACAATAAATACTCCATCCTTCATTCATTCAAGCTTTACATCTAAACCTCTTCTACTCTTGTTCTTAAAAAATCTTTGCACTCTCTAACACTTGTACCCAGATTTCTTGAGGTCTTTGCAAGAACTCTTGCTTGTCTTCTCTCCAAACCATTAAGTATAGCCTTTTAACTTCCTCTTCTTCATCTTTATTCAATAGAAAAATGGCGAAGACTTCTAAGACAGTTCCACAAAAAGAAACTGCCTCTTCATCACGGCTGGCCGGCAAGGAACCAGTGGCGGAACCTCCTCTTGAAGCGTTTATTCCTGGCGGGTGCTCAATCTGTGCTGATTTCAAGGTCGAGAAAACCTCCCCGGTACTGGGTCGGTGCGAGCCGGTCTCGAGATATATATGCTCGATCACCGACAGTCTCCTCCCAAGGTCAAGAAGGATTGCAACTGGGTTGGTAAGCACGTGGTGATTCTTCGCCCGAGGAAGCGATTACTACCCACGGGGAGGTTTTTTTTGAAGTGTTTACACTTATCACTTCACGTTGGGTCCCTTGGACCGGGTCATCATCGCCTTCTGTAAGAGATATGAGGTGACCCTCGGTCAAATCCATACCTCTTTCTAGAGGATAGAAATTCTCCTCCACTTCTTCATAAACAAAATTGAGGGGTGTGCCTTCACCATCGATCACCTCATGCGTCTGCAAAGTCCCCGACACTTTCGAGGGGGATTAATAAACTTTCCCGTCTTGCCAGTTGGGCCCCATTCTCGAGTATAGACGAGGATCGGGACCGAGGCTGGTTGGGCCGATTCATTCGAGTGAAGACCTCGGATTTAATCCCGGCCGATGACATGACATTTCCCGAGAAATGGAACATGAAACGTAAGTATAACCTTGCCTTTAAGATTTTGTTTATTGCTTTTCCTTTTCCTCCCTTCTTATCGATGTTTTGTGGTACAACTGTTGTTTGGATGCCGGATGCAGTTCCTTGACTCAAGGAGTGGGTCGAGGGCATCGTGTCATAGAAGCCCTATTCCGAGCGCGTGTGGCGCGAACTTTCGAAGGGCCGGTGGGTGGCCCGTTCCCATGGTGAGTTTCCTTTTCCGAGTTAATAATACTAGATTTTTTCCTCGTGCCGTTGAGTTCTTATTCGTTCCATTTTCTTTTGCAGGTCTATCCAAGGATGTTGCTATGAGGCCTCCATTCGGTGACGAGGATGTACTCGCCGAGTCCTCTGCTCCGAGGCAGGGTGATGAGAAGAAATGGAAGAGGGCCCAGAGTTCTCCGAGCTCGGAAAAGAAGAGAACAAAAAGAAGTCTGGTGCATAAATCTAAGGGTAGCACTTAGTGCTCGGGCGCCACAAGAGGCGGTAGACCCCTTTCAAAACTTTTTGATGGCGTAGACTCTACCGCTACCGAGGACGTCACCGGGTTGGGTGATTTACTGGTGCCGAGGAAGAATACATCATCGGGGACGAGTGGACCTTCCTCAAGTCCTAAACTAGTCAATCGGTTCCTGGCTCCGAGTGCGAATCCTGACCGTAAGCGTTCGATCGTTATGTCCATCCCGGAAGAAGCTCGGGTTCTTTCTGCCCCCGTAGCGGTGGCTAGTTATCTCCGATGCTTGGTGACAGAGGAGGACCAGGCCAAAATGAATTAGGTGGAAGCCCCCTGCCTGTTCAATGAAGCTTAACGATGTTAAATCAGGTAACTTCAGATACTTCTTAATAATTTTTAGTTTATACTTAGATTAGTCTGTAGGTGATCATACCTCCTTTCTCTATGTTTGTAGGCCTCGGTACTCCACCACGAGACGTTCCTCCATCATCGGGAAAAGCTGGACCAGTACGAGGCCGAGATCCGAGGGCTCACTGAGAAAAGAGATACTTACAAACTTCTCAGTGAGCAAAGAGAAGGGGAGGCTAAGAGCCTCCGGGCTGAGTTAGAGGTGGCTCGGAAAGAGCATGCCAACCTGGTTGAGCAGTTAAGAAGAGTTTTTGAAGTTAGTGATGACGAATCAGACACGGTGACTAACGGTCCTAACCCGCGGTCCAACAGAAGCTTTACTAGATTGAAAAACTCCGGGAAGAGGTAGATGCGGTAAAGGCCGAGGTCGAAGAATGGAAAAAGAATATGGACCGCCTGACCTCAGAAAAAGAGACTGCCCAGGGCCAACTAGCTTCAGCTGAGGTCCAGTTTCGAGGTATAAAGAAGAAGTCCTTGGTACAGGCCAATGAGGAGCTCCAATCCCAGTTGAATTCGGTTGTCTTTGATCGAGAAAATCTGGCCACGGAGCTTGATGCGGCCAAGTCGAGGGCCAAAGTAATTAAGGCCGATGCCAATGAGATGGTGGCCGTTTATAAGGCCAATGTTGAGTCGGCTTAGGTTTGAGCAAAAGACATCATCGAGCACACTAAGTGGCAATCTCGAAGGGAGGCCCTTGATGAAATTCATGCTCGGGGCTTCGACTTATCAGTTGAGATTGAGAGCGCCAAAAAGCTTGAAGCCAAGGCCAAAAAATTGGCATATCCTGAAGACGACGAGGAGCCCGAAGACTTGGGAGAGTCCGAGGATGGCGAAGATCCCGAGGGTGACAATGTTGCCCCCGACGAAGACTAGGCCACTTAGCCCTTTAGATATTTTTGTTTTTTGTATTTTTCTTGAGGCCGTTTGGCCTTTGTAAAAATTTTCATCGGGCTATTTGGCCCTTCTAAAAAGAACTTTTATTATGAATATAAGGCTTATTCCCTTCAACAACTTTCGATTTTTCACTTTGCCTTATGTACTTTTATTTGCAAAAATCTAAATGCCTTAGCATGAAATAGTTAGGTTTTGTTCAGAAAATCGAAGAAACCTTGCCTTTAACTTTATTTCATTTTAAGGCATCATGGGGGGTTCGGTGTGACCGAAAGTTTTCTTTCCCCCAAGTACTTAGACTATTTTTTATGTCATAATCTGCCGAGGGTAGCCTTTAGAACCGGTTTAGAAATTTTAAGGCCTTGTTTTTGTTACGGGCCCTCGGACGTCTCCGAGCCATTTTAATTTGGTCGTGGCCTTTTTAGTTCGGGTGTCGCCCAGTGGATTGGTCGCCCCGAGTTATCCGGTCTTGCCTAGGATAACAGTCCCCGAGTGGGGATGGCCGTGGCCTTTAAGATTCGGGCATTGCCTGATAGGTCTTATGCCCCTGAGCTCCGATGGCCCGGACTATCCGTGTTTGTTTTCGGACGGTAGTCCCCGAGTGAGAGTGATTGTTCGAACTCGGATTAAGATGGCCCTTGGGCTCGATACCTTTAGGGGATCGGATGTAAGAAATTCCTTGACAAATGCAAGAAATTTTTTTAAGAGGATAAAATATTTATCCGCATAGGAGAGGCTTCTTTTTACTCATGTAAAATAGTTATACATGCGTATATGCTTTGTGCTAGGACTCGAGCAATCTATACGAGCATGGTTCGTTTGGCTATACGACCCCAACTTCCCTTCGTTTGGGTTTCGGGTATTTAGTGTGACCTTCCTTAGTACTAAGTCCCCGATATTGAAGTGTCGAAGGTTGGCCATTCGATTGTAATACATTTCGGTTTGTTGTTTTTGGGCGGCCAACCGGACAGCTTTGCGCCTTTCATCTAATAGATCTAGGCTCGTGTTCATGGACTCATGGTTCGATTCCTTGGTAGCATATCGGAATCTGATACTTGGTTCACCGACCTTGACCGGTATTAGAGCTTCGGCGCCGTAAACCAACAAGAACGGGGTGGCCCTGTACTGGAATTTGAGGTCGTACGGTATGCCCATAGGACTTCCAGTAGGATTTCCTTCCATTTTCCTTTGGCATCGGTTAAACTCTTTTTGAGGTTTTGGAGTATGGTTTTGTTGGTCGATTCAGCTTGTCCGTTCCCACTAGGGTGATAAGGTGTTGACAGGATCCTTTTGATTTTATGATCCTCGAGAAACTTGGTCACTTTGCTGCCGATAAATTGTTTCCTGTTGTCACATATGATTTCAGACGGCATTTCGAACCGACATATGATGTGGTCCCAAATGAAGTCAATGACTTCCTTCTCCCTGATCTTCTCGTACGCTCGAGCTTCAATCCACTTAGAAAAATAGTCAGTCATAAATAATATAAATTGAGCCTTACTGGGTGCCCATGGAAGAGGGCCAACGATGTCCATTCCCCACTTCATGAATGGCCATGGTGATAAGACCGAATGCAGCAGCTCCCCGGGTTGGTGAATCATCGAAGCATGTCTTTGGAATTCATCACATTTTCGTACGAACTCCTTCACCTCTTTTTCTATGTCGATCCAGTAATAGCTGGCTCTAATCACCTTTCGAACCAATGATTCAACGCCTGAATGATTTCTGCAGGTGCCCTCGTGGACTTCTCTCAGAACGTACTCGGTATCTCCTGGTCACAGATAGATTGCTAGTGGGCCATCGAACATTCTTTTGAACAAGGTTCCGTATTCGGACAAGCTGAATCGGGTTGCCTTTATGCGTAGGGTCCTCGATTCTTTTGGATCTGAGGGCAGTTTCTCGGTCTTCAAATATTTTACATATTTGTTTTTCCAATCCCAAGTCAAGCTTGTAAAGTTTATTTCGGTGTGACCTTCTTCCACTACCGATCTCATGAGCTGTATAACTGTCCCCGAGTTGAGCTCGTTGTCTTCGACCGACGACCCTAAGTTCGCAAGGGTATCGACCTCGCTATTTTGATCCCGAGGTACGTGCTGCAAAGTCCACTCTTTGAACCGATGTAATTTTACCTGTAACTTATCTAGGTACCTTTGTATTCGTTCTTCTCTGACTGCGAACGTTCCATTAACTTGGTTCACCACAAGGAGGGAGTTGCACTTAGCTTCGATCACCTCCGCCCCCATGCCTTTGGCCAGTTCGAGACCTACAATCATGGCCTCATATTCGGCCTCGTTATTAGTCAATTTCACAGTTCAAATAGATTGTCTAGCTACATTGCATGTGGGTGGCTTCAGTACGATGCCAAGTCCAAACCCATTTACGTTCGCGAAACCGTCCGCAAAGAGCATCCAGATTCCCGAAGACGTCCCCGAGTTTACCAACAAGTCTTTTACGACCTCGGGTATTAGGGCCGGCGTAAAGTTGTCCACAAAAACTACCTAAATTTGAGACTTAATGGATGTTCGGGGTCGATACTCAATATCGTACCCGCCGATTTTCACGGCCCATTAGGCCAATCATCCTGAGAGTTCGGGTTTATGCATTATATTTCGCGACGGATAAGTTGTTACAATATATATATGATGGCATTGAAAATACAGTTTCAGTTTCCTAGAGGCACTTAGCAAAGCGAGCACCAATTTTTCTAGGTAAGGGTACCTAGTTTCGGCCTCTCCCAGGGTCCTGCTAATATAATAGATTGGAAATTGTGTACCTTGATCTTCCCGAACTAGGACTCCACTTACCGCTATCTCCGATACTGCCAAGTACAGATATAGTTGTTCGTCTGCCTTTGGCATGTTGTGCAATGGCGGGCTCGATAGATATCGCTTGAGTTGATCCAAGGCCCATTGGCATTCCGGGGTCCATGTGAAGTTATTTTTCTTCTTCAGTAACGAGAAAAATTGGTGGCTCTTATCAGAGGACCTCGAGATGAATCGTCCCAGGGCGGAAATGCGCCCGGTTAGCCTTTGCACGGCCTTCACATTGTCCACTGCTGTCATAACCTCGATAGCTTTGATCTTGTCAAGGTTGATCTCGATTTCTCAGTTGGATACCATGAACCCGAGAACTTTACCTGATCCGACTCAGAATGTACATTTCTCCAGATTCAGCTTCATGTTGTAATTCTTCAATATACCGAAGGTTTCCTGCAAATGCTATAAATGGTCCTCTGCTCATAGACTTAAGCAGCATATCATCAATGTAAATTTCCATGGATTTCCCTATTTATTCTTCGAACATCTGGTTTACTAGGAATTGGTAAGTGGAACTGGCATTTCTTAATCCAAATGGCATCGCGTTATAACAGTAAGTGCCATACCTAGTGATGAAGGAGGTGTTTTCCTGATCATCCGGGTTCATCTGTATTTGGTTGTACCCGGAGTAGGCATCGAGAAAACTGAGGATCTCGTGGCCGGTTGTGGCATCGATCATGTGATCGATGTTGGGTAGAGGGAAAGAGTCCTTCGGACATGCCTTATTTAATTCTTATAGTCTACACACGTTCTTAATTTGTTCCCCTTTTTAGGGACTATCACTACGTTTGCTAACCAATCCAGGTATTTTACCTCCCGAATGGACCCTATTTTAAGGAGTTTAGATACCTCGCCTTTGATGAAAGCATGTTTGATTTCGGACTGTGGCCTCCTTTTCTGCTTTACTAGGTGGAATTTTGGGTCCAGACTCAGCTTGTGAGTGGTTATCTCCGGTGGTATCCCTGTCATGTCGAGATGGGACCAAGCAAAATAATCTATGTTAGCTATAAGAAATTGACTGAGTTTTTTCCTAAGCTTGGGGGTTAACCCCGTGCCCAGGTATACCTTCTGATCGGGTAGACGTTCGATCAATGTGACTTGCTCCGGCTCTTTGACCGTTGATTTTTCAGCATCAGAGTCATCAAGGAAAGATCTGGGAACCCCGTAATCATCATCTTCATCGGTCCCCTATTTATCCGATTGGGCGTGGCTGGTGTCAATAATTGCTATTTTGTTTCCTGCTTTGTATTAGAGTTCGGTTCCTTTGATGTCTCCAGTGTTGATACCGAAATTACTTCTTCGACTACAAACATTTCCTTTACGTCCGGTTGCTCCCCGTAGATTGTTTTAATCCCTTCTGGCATTGGGAATTTTAACACCTGGTGAAGATTCGAGGGCATTGCCCTCATGTTATGGATCCATGGCCTCTTGAACAAGGCGTTGTACCTCATGTCCCCCTCAATCACATAAAACTTAGTTTCGTGGATGGTTCCTGTGGCGTTTATTGGTAACGTTATTTCTCCCTTAGTAGTTTCACATGCCATGTTGAATCCGTTTAGCATTCGGGCTGCAGACACGATTTAGTCCTGTAGGCCGAGGTTTTCTACGACCCTTGATCAAATGATGTTGGATGAGCTGCCTGGATCAATTAATACACGTTTAACTCGAGATTTATTCATGAGTACAGATATTACCAGTGCATCCTTGTGGGGCTGTATGATTCCTTCTGCATCCTCGTCGCTGAAAGACAAAGTTTCCTCTGGTATGTAATCTTGAGTCCGTTTCTCCCTTGTGATGGGTACTTTGGTATGCTTTAACATCGGACCTTGAAGAACACCGACCCCTCCGATGATCATGTGAATGACATGTTGAGGTTCTTCTTGCTCGATTTGTTTATTAGAGTCCTTATTTCTGAAATGATTCTTGGCTCGGTCACTCAGGAATTCTCGAAGATGCTCGTTGTTGAATAACCGGGCTACCTCCTCCCTGAACTGTCGGCAATCCTCTATTCTGTGGCCGCGAGTGCCATGATATTTGCACATCTGGTTTAGATCCATTTGGACTAACTCAAATTGTAGAGGTCGAGACCATTTGGTATCTTTGATGCATTCAATAGCCTATACAATGGCAGCAGCATCAACATTATAGTTATATTCTGATAACCTTGGTGTTTCTTTAGGTCCGATAGGCCTGTCGAAACTGTTCTTGCTCATTTCGCATAGAACCCCGTCCGGAATGACTGTTTCTTCGATCCTCATTGTACGGCTAATACCGATCCCTGTTTGGCCTTGGTTCACAATCGATATCTCTCTTGACTCTGTCGATGGGTATAACAGGATAAACGGACCTAGAAGGAGCCCCTAGTTGATCATCTTCGACTATGATCTTTGATTGATAACGGTTATGCACATCAGCCTAAGTGACAGTCGGATATTCTATCAGGTTCTGCTTCAACTGTTGTGAAGCCACTGAACTTCGAACATTGAGTCCCTGGGTAAAAGCTTGAACGACCCACTCATCAGCGACCGGTGGCAAGTCTATCCGTTCCATTTGAAACCGAGATACGAACTCTCTGAGCATTTCATTATCCTTTTGCCTTACTTTGAAGAGGTTCGATTTCCTGGTTTCGACCTTGATAGCCCCAGCGTGTGATTTCACAAAAGAGTCTGCAAGCATAGCAAATGAGTCAATGGAACTAGGGGCTAAGTTGTGATACCATATCATAGCTCCCTTTGACAGGGTTTCTCCAAATTTCTTTAGCAAGACAGACTCGATCTCATCATCTTCCAAGTCGTTTCCTTTGATGGCGCATGTGTATGAAGTGACATCCTCGTTTGGGTTAGTCGTTCTGTTGTACTTAGGAATCTCGGGCATGTGGAATTTTTTTAGGGATCGGTTTTGGAGCCGTACTCGAAGGGAAAGGTTTCTGTACAAACTTCTTGGAATCCAAGCCTTTAAGTATCGGCGGCACTCCTGGGATTTGATCAACCCTAGAATTGTAGGTTTCCACCTTTTTGTCGTTTGCTTCGATTTTCTTCTCCCCTAAATCTATTCGTTTTGTCAGCTCTCGATCATTTTTATGATCTCGGGGTTATTACCCGACTTGTTCCCCCTCGACCTTTCCCTGTCCGGTTCCTCCCTATGAGTGATCTCTCGAGACAGTTCAGGTTCGATCCTGCTCAGTACACGGCTCTAGTTTTGTAACTGAGCTATCGCCGCCTGTTGAGCCTGTAAAATTTCGAAGATCATCCGTAGATTGACCACTTCTCCTCCATTGTTTTGATTATTCTGTGATATCAACTGGGCTCCACCACAGGTGCTATTCTCGGGGTCAGTAGGGGGGCTTGTGTCGATAGCCATATGCGAATTAGCGTCCAACATCTCCGTAATTGGACTTCCGACGTGATCAACGGGCGGTACCTAGTTAGCGGGCACTATGTTATTGTTTTCACCGTGGTGACCAGACTCATCGTCAGCAGGTAGAGGTGCTAATTGTGAGTTTGACATTTTAAGCTTAAGCCTGAAATCAGAGACACTTCAAAGAACAAGTGTAAAATAGTGTGTGTTATGGAAATTCGTATCAAATAACCACTATTATCCTTAGCCCCACGGTGGGCGCCAAACTGTTTACTCTCAAAATCAGATATAATTGAATTTATAAGTGGTTTTAAGGATACGTTGTTTAATCTGAAACAAAGCGATAAATTGAATTATAAATAAGCGAACAACAATAAAATAAATTCAAATCGTATGACTTGAACAATTATAGCCTTGAAAAGTAAGTCTCACTTGAACTGGATGCAATTCAAACGATATAAGATACAGAAGAATAGTAGCTTGCAGAAAGAAAATTATCTGGTCTGATATTGATACTTGCTGAAATCCCTACCGTGATATCCGGCCAGTTACGGATATTTCGGCCTTTCGTTATCTGGTCCGATAATGTTACCTCGGGCTCGCTCAGAATCGGGGTCGATTCCGGGGTCATGAACTCGGTAACCTCGAAAACGGGTTTTCTAAACACGTACCCTGGTTCGATAGAACCCGAGGTCGATCTTCAATTGATGAAATCCTGCCCAATGAAAATGCTCAGAGTTTTATAAGAATATCTTATAAAAATTGTTATCAAATATCGAAACAAACAAGTAAAAAATAATTTTTTATCACGATGATTTGTCAAATAACACGAATTATAAATCTAAATTTTTGGTTTATGAATGAAGATGTTGGCCTATAGCTCCTACAAAAAAAATTAATAAATGATAATTAATATAAATTTTAAAAAATGACTAATGTCGTTACCACAAGTGACTTAATACATAGAAAATATAGAGAGATATCATTTGTTGGAATGTTCAAAAAAGGTAAATCGAATTAACTATAATTCATTTAAAATATTCTAACTTCTAATGTTTCATCCTTATTGCTTCGAGTTTCAAACGTTAATAGAAAAATAATTATTAAGTGTATGAAATTTTACAATTATTGAGTGAGTTCTACTCATTTAGACTGCATTTTTATTTATCTTGTGTATGATATTTGCAGGTTGAAATAATATTAAGTGTAGCTTTCAAATATTATACAAAAATATTTAATGAATAAAACTTTTGTTGCTTTCAAAACTCTAAATATATAACGACCCGACCGGTCGTTTTAGGAATTTACGTCTCGTTCGGCAGCTTAAGGTCTCGAACAACTTCGTATTATGTGTTATGACTTGCCCGTGTGGCCAAGTTCAGTTTTCAGATGATTCAGGGTCAATTTGGAAAGGATTCTTGTTTCAAAAGTTTAAGCGATAAGAGTTGACCGGAATTTGAATTTTGTGTAGACAACTCCGAAATTCCATTTTGATGATTCCAACGGCTTTGTATGGTGATTTTGGACTTAGGTGTGTGTCTGAATTTGGATTTGGAGGTCCTTAGGGTAATTTAAAGCATTTAGCGAAAATTAGAAAGTTGAAGTTTTGAAAAGTTAAGAGGTTTGACCGGGAGTTGAATTTATTGATATGGAGCTCGGATTGTGATTCCGAGAGTTGGATTAGCTCCGTTATGTCATTTTAGACTTGTATGCAAAATTTAACATCATTCCGGATTGATTTGATATGTTTCGGCGCGAGTTGTAGCAGTTAAAAGTTCATAAGTTCATTAACTTCGATTTGAGGTGCGATTCGTAGTTTTGATATTGTTTGATGTGATTTGAGGCCTCGAGTAGGTCTACGTTATGTTTTGGGACTTATTGGTATGTTCGGACGGGGTCCTGAGGGACTCGGGTGAGTTTCGGATAGGTTTGGGTTGTGTTGCGCTCGTTTTTGATATTTCAATGTCATCTCTTCAAGCATAAATGGTACCATATTGAAGAAATGAGTTCCAATTTCTGTTTTAATTGAAACATTAGATCCATATCGTAATTACAGAGCTATAGCAAAAAGAATCGTCGAACTTGGATATCATATGAGGGAGTTATGCTCATTTTATTGTTGGAGAAGAGAGCTAGTGTTGGTGCTTCGCAAATGCGTAGTTGGGTCCGCATCTGTGATCCCGCAGGTGAAAAATATGGTCCGCAAACGTGGAAAATACAGCTGGCAGACCGCAGATGCGGAGTTTTAGGTGCAGAAGCGAATTTCCCTGTGTATTTAAAAATCAGACTGCATTTATTTAGTATTTTGAGCATATCTTGAGTTCTAGAGCTCCGATTGAGGTGATAAAATTAGGCACAAAAGCTCAAAGTGCGGACCGCAGATTTCCATCTGTGGCCGCAGATTCTGAAGGAAAGTTTATCAGAGACCAAAAGCAAAGTGTGGTCCGCACATGAAATGTGCAGCCGCAGAAACTAAGCAAGAGTAGAAGTTTAGAGAGTTCTCATTTACTCAGAAATGTGCGGTCCGTAGAAGAGCCCTCTATGGCCGCACCCAGAAAAGTGCGGAACGCAGAATATGAGAGATGCGGCCACGTCTCAGAATGGTGCAGCCACAGATTCAATTCCTGTCAAGACTAAAGCAAAGTGCGGACAGCACATGGAATTGTGCGGCCGCAGAACCTCCAAAAGGGCATTCTTGTCCGAAATGTCCAGCTTTGTATAAATAGAATAGTTTCACAAAATTAGGTCAAGTTTTGAATATTCAAAGTGCGGTAGCCGTTTCTTCTTACTTCTACTTTAGCTTAAAGGGTTCAACCTAGAGATAGTAACAACCCGACTTGAGCTCTTATCAACTGTTTTGGTAGATACCCATTTTGTCTTGAGAAATCTAAATTGGGCAAAATTACTCTCTGACCAAGAGGTATTGAGTGGGCAAGGTAGCGTTGTGAGCTATAATACACCCCAGTCAATAAAACAACATAAAAGTCATTATCCCATTAGGCAAACACCTAGGTCATGGTCACAACCCTAGGCCTTTTTATATCTTTGAAAAACATTCAAAAACAATCTTCTTTAGTTTTATACCTTTAGAATTGTAATCCTTAGCTTAATTTTAGAAGTAAAAACAATACCCTGTTTGTGGAAGTGCAATTTAGATACTTCACATACTCACTCCAAATATATACTACTAACTCCCATCTCAGCTCCCTGTGGATTAGATCCCGACTCTTTTTTGGGTTTTATTATTGCAAACGACCGTGTCATACCTCATTAGAGGCGTGCATCTGGACGTGATCAATTTTTGGCATCCTTGCCGGGGAGCTATAAACGAATTTAGCTATATATTTGGTTTTGTGTGTGAATTGTCTTTTTTCCCTTCCGTGTTACTAATCTTTTTTGTGAAACAATATCTCTCAACAATGATCTACTCGGGAACATGCCTATGGGGAATGTGGACGTTGAGGACGACCAAGTTGAAGAGGTTCCTCTTGAACCTCAAGCAAATAGAAGAGGCCGACAGCCTCAAGACAACGTCCCAGTCCCACCCCACCTACGCCAAGAGCGACTCCACACCGGGTGTTGCCGAATGAAGGGTATGCAAGTGCCATAGTCTCGCCCCGCATTAGGGCAGGCAACTTTCAAATCACGAATGTAATGCTCACATTGCTAGAGCAACGGGTATTCTTCGTCGGGGCTTCGAGTCAAAATGCATACAAACACTTGAAGGGGTTTGTGGACAATTATTGGGGGAGTAAACAGACATACGTCTCCGAGGTTGCTTTAAGGTTGAGGCTATTTCCTTTCTCTCTACGGGGAAAGCCTTGAATTGGTTAGAGAGATTGCCAAACCATTCCATCCATACATGGGATGAATTGGCGGAGAAATTTATTTCCAAGTTCTTTTCTCCCGGGCATATGGCTACTCTTAGAGACGAGATTACAATAAACAACAAAAACAACAACCCACTGAGATCCCACATGTGGGGTCTGGGGAGGGTAGTGTGTACGCAGACCTTACCCCTACTCCGCAGGAGTAGAGAGGCTATTCCGGTAGACCCTCGGCACAAGAAAGAAAGAGACAATGTATCAGTATCAGCAGAGGAATCCTAACATATAACACCAGCAACGCAATAACCAGAAAATAGAGAGCAAAGTATTAACACTAAGCATCAACAAAGTCACAATACTACCTACGCAAGGGAATAATATGTACATACAGGGCCGCTAAACCTACTATAGCCTAACTTAAAACAAGAGCCTAATGAGCCATTGCATGAAATATGAGAGAGGTACCGAACAATGGTCAAAGAGTGCCCCAATAATGACATGACGGAGGCTATGATTCAACAAACTTTCTATCGGGGGATCAATACTACCAATCAATGCGTGGTCAACCAACTTGCCGGTGGAAATTTCATGGCAACGCCGTATGCGGAATCTTGTGAGATTTTAGATGAAATGGCGGATACTTCATCGGCATGGCAAAGTAGAGCAAATGTTCCTCAAGGGGATCCGAACGTGATTCACCTACATAAAGAATTGCATGATCATGGGCAAGCCATTGCCGAGTTGACCACCATGATGAATCAATTAGCCAAGGCTCAACTGCAATAAGTGCAAGGTCCTAAGCAAGTCAATGCAATTGAGAGAGTTAGTATGATGGCAAACAAGAGAAGGCAAAAGGAACCACAAGTGCAAAACCGTGTAGAGAATTATGTGCAAGAAGATAGTGGGTTTGATAAAGATGAATCTTACAATGAACAAGAGGAGGAAGTGCAATAATTGAACAACTTCCAAGGGCAAAGAAACAACTCTCAAGGCCCGAATCAACAACAATGGCGAACTCAAGGTAATCAAGGTAACTGGAATTCGAACAATCAAGGTAATTGGAATGGTGGTAACAATCAAGGAAATTGGAATGGTGGAAATAACCAAGGCAATTGGGGTGGCAACAACCAAGGATATTGGGGAGGCAACAACCAAGGGGGATGGAACAATAACGAAGGCAATCGGGGGTCGGGCTTTCAAAGGCCCCCAATGTATCAACAACCGAGCAACCTGCCTCCTTATCCTTCCCATGGTCCAAGTTCTTCCAACAATGAGATGGGACAAATTGAGAATATGTTCAACCAAATGATGGAAAAGAATGTCGACTCCGATGCCCAACTAGCCTCACACAGCACATCAATTCACAACTTGGAAGTTCAATTAGGGTAAATCTCTCAAGATCTAAACACTTGTCCTAAGGGGGCACTACCAAGTGACACGGTGGTGAACCCAAAGGGTGGGAACAACGCGGGACATGCCATGGCCGTTACTACAAGGAGTAGAAAAGGTGGGGATGCACCTATCTCAAGTCAAAGGAAACTTGTGGATGATGAGCAAGTGGTATAAGAAGATGAGATCTCGAACAATGTGGTGTAAGCAAATGATGAAGTGTGGATTGATATTGATGACAATATGGAGGAAGCTCAAGCGGAAGTGAACCCGTCTAGGGAACCCGTCTAGGGAGCACATTATTGACATACCAGAACCGGTAGTGCAAAAGGCTAAGGCACCAATGCCTAGGCCTCCTCCTCCATATCCTCAAAGGCTTGCCAAGCAAAATGGCGAGAATCAATTCAAAAAGTTTATTGACATGATGAAGAGTCTATATATCAATGTGCCATCGGTTGAAGCTTTGGAGCAAATGCCCGGTTATGCAAAGTTTATGAAGGATTTGGTGACAAAGAAGCAGTCGATGAATTGTGAAACTATAAAGATGACTCATCAAGTGAGTGAAATTGTGCATTCAATGGCTCCTAAATTGGAAGATGCCGACGCTTTCACAATCCCTTGTACCATGGAAGTGCCGAATTTTCTAAAGCTCTTTGTGATCGTGGGGAAAGTATCAATTTGATGCCCTATTCGGTTTTCAAGACTTTGGGAATTGGGAAACCAAGACCCACATCTATGAGATTATAAATGGACGATCATACCATGAAGAGACCGTTGGGAGTGATTGATGACATGTTTGTTCGTGTTGATAAATTCATTCTTACAGCGGTTTTAGTTATTCTTGATTTTGAGGTTGAGAATGAGGTGCCGATTATTCTTGGGAGACCTTTCCTTGCTACGGGGAAGGCTCTAGTTGATGTTGAAGCCGGAGAACTTACCTTCCGGGTTGGTGATAAAAAAGTGGTTTTCCATGTGTGTAAGTCTATAGGGCAACCCAATAGCAATGAGGTGTGCTCTTTCGTGGACTTGGTGACCGATGTGAATGTGGATGAAACAAATGCTGTGATAAATGTTGATGATACATTGGAGTCCGTCTTGCCCAATTATGATGATGAAGAAATGGAGGGTTACGTAGAATGTGTGAACTCTTTTCAAGGGGTCGTACACTTATGAGCCCCGCAAATTGTCCTTGGATTTTGAAAAGAGAACCACTCCTCCAACAAAGCCTTCAATTGAGGAGCCTCCCATCTTGGAGTTGAAGCCATTGCCTCTATATCTTTGGTTTGAATTTCTTGGCCCTTCTTCTACTTTACCCGTTATTCTTTCCTCTTGTTTGACTAACGTGCATGTAGATTCTATGTTGGCGGTGCTACAAAAAAGGAAGAAGGCTATTTGATGGACATTGGAGGGTATTCGGGGAATAAACGCCGCATTTTGCATGCACAAGATTAACTTGGAGGAAGGTGCCAAACCATCTATTGAACATCAAAGAAGACTCAATGAAGCCATGCAAGAGGTTGTCAAAAAGGAGATCATCAAATGGTTTGATGCCGGGGTTGTTTACCTCATTTTCGATAGTTCATGGACTTCTCCGGTTCAATGTGTCCCAAAGAAAGGGGTCATGATGGTGGTCACCAATGATAAGAATGAGTTGATTCCTACAAGAACGGTGACCGGGTGGAGAGTGTGTATGGACTATCGTAAGCTCAACAAAGTCACAAGGAAGGATCATTTCCCACTTCCTTTCCTAGATCAAATGCTTGACAGATTGGCCGACCGTGCTTTCTATTGTTTCCTTGATGGGTATTCCCGATACAATCAAATTCTTGATCAAGAGAAAACTACTTTTACATGTCCTTATGGTACTTCCGCATTCCCGCGGATGCAATTTGGGTCGTGCAATGCACCGGCGATTTTTCAAAGGTGTATGATGGCGATCTTCACCTTGAAGATTACCTTGAAGTCTTCATGGATGACTTTTCGGTGGTCGGGAATTCTTTTGATTATTGTCTAGAAAACTTGGATAAAGTGTTGGCAAGATGTGAAGAACAAATTTGGTGCTCAATTGGGGGGAATGTCATTTCATGGTTGAGGAAGGCATTGTCCTTGGCCACAAGATCTCAAAGAATGGCATTGAAGTCGACAAGGCAAAGATTGATGTGATTTCTAAACTTCCACCTCCAACTTCAGTGAAAGACGTGCAGAGTTTCTTAGGCCACGCGGGATTTTACCAACGTTTCATCAATGACTTCTCTAAAGTTGTAAACCCGTTGCGCAAGCTTTTAGATAATGATGCCAAGTTTCATTTCACTGATGACTGCATGAGAGCCTTTGAGTTTCTGAAGCTCAATTTGACTACTACTCCCATCATCACCGCTCCAAATTGGAGTGTTCCTTTTGAGCTTATGTGCGATGCAAGTGGTGTAGCAGTAGGGGCTGTTTCGGGGCGATGCATCAACAAAATTTTTCATCCGGTTTATTATGCAAGTAAGACCATGAATAGTGCCCACGTCAACTACACCGTTATAGAGAAAGAGCTCCTTGCCATTGTGTTTGCTATTGAGAAGTTTCTCCCGTACTTGATGGGTGCAAAATTAATTGTCCATACGGATCATGCGGCACTTCGCTATCTTATGAGCAAAAAAGATTCCAAAGCCCGGTTGATGAGATGTGTACTTTTGTTGCAAGAGTTTGATATAGACATCTAAGATAAAAAAGGAAGTGAAAACCAAGTGGTGGACCACTTGTCTCATTTGGAGGAGGAGGGGAGGCTGCATGATGGCCTTCAAATCAATGACTTCTTCCTCGGTGAGCAACTCTTGGCTATTTCTATGAAAGAGGTGCCTTGGTTCGCAGATCTAGCAAATTATCTTGTGAGTGGTATCATTCCGGTTGAGTTCTCTTCAAATCAAAGAAAGAAGCTCAAACGGGATTGTCAAGACTATTATTGGGATGAACCATACCTTTTTCGGAATTGTACAGATGGAGTGATTAGAAGATGTGTACCGGAGGAGGAACAAGTTGAAATTCTTGGGGCTTGTCATTCTTCATCGTATGGTGGTCACCATGGTGGAGCAAGAACGGCGGCCAAAGTGTTATGTTGCGGTTTCTATTGGTCCACTATTTACAAGGATGCAAGTGATCTTGTCAAGCATTGTGATGAATGTCAAAGGGCCATTGGAATTTCAAATAAAAATGAAATGCCCCTCACCACCATATTGGAGATTGATATTTTCGATAAGTGGGGTATTGACTTCATGGGTCCTTTTATGAGTTCTTGTGGAAACACCTACATCTTGGTCGCGGTTGATTATGTGTCCAAATGGGTTGAGGCTGTTGCTTTTCCCAATAATGAAGCGAGAAGTGTGGTGGCATTTTTGAAGAAGAATATTTTTACAAGATTTGGTACTCCAAGGGCTATCATAAGTGATGGGGGATCGCATTTTTGCAACAAAGCTTTTGGCACCTTACTCACCAAGTATGGTGTCACTCATAAGTCACGACTACCTATCATCCACAAGCAAGTGGTCAAGTGGAAGTCTCCAACCGGGAGATAAAGAGTATTTTGTCTAAAACGGTGAATACTAATCGGACGGATTGGTCAAAGAAACTTGATGATGCTTTATGGGCTTATAGGACGGCTTACAAAACACCGATCGGAATGTCTCCATAACGGTTGGTGTTCGGCAAAGCTTGTCATCTTCCGGAGGAATTTGAGCACAAAGCCATGTGGGCTTTAAAGAAATTGAATCTTGAGTGGGATGTCTCCGCCAACTTAAGGGTGGCACAATTGAATGAGTTAGATGAGTTCCGGTACCATGCATACACAAGTTCGTCCTTATACAAGGAGAAGATGAAGTACCTCCATGACATGTACATTCGGAAGAAGGAGTTTAAAGAAAGTGATCTTGTGTTGTTCTTCAATTCTCGGTTACGGATGTTTCTGGGAAAGCTAAAGTCTAAATGGAGTGACCTATTTGAGGTTGTGGGTGTGATACCATTTGGTGCATTGGACCTGAAGAATAAAAATGATGAGGTGTTTAGAGTCAATGGTCATCGGGTGAAGCACTATCTGGGAAAAGTTGGTGATAGCCACGTCGTGGCGGTAATTCATTTCAAGTGATGGTAATCTGCGTCGTGCCGCGACGTTAAATCAGGCGCTTCTTGTGAGGCAGCCCATATTTCTTTTTCTTTTTCTTTTTCTTCTTTTTTGGATAGGTCTTGTTTTGTGCTAACTGGTTTTGAAGTGTGTTGCAGGAATGAGTGTGCTTTTCAGGGAGTGTGCTTAGAAATATTGACTAAGAATGGAAAAAGTGCGGACAACATATTTATTATGCGGACCGCACAATTTTGAATGCCACAGCAGAAGGGATCTGCGGCCGCACAATTCTTGTGCGGACCCCACAACTTGAGATAAAAAATTGCACACTCTCTGAAGTTTGTTTGTCAGAGAAATGGTCAATGTGCAGCCGCACAAGGAAATATGTGGTCCGCACTTAAAACTGCGGTCGCAGAAAGAATTCTGCGGACCACAGATCATCAAAGGGAAAATGTACATCAGGTAGCAGAGTGCGGACAACAGAAGGAATTCTGCGGCCGCACTCGTCTCTTGAACTTTTGGCCATCCCGTCATTCTACTGTTAAAACTTTACAAACTCAGAGAACTTAAAACACAAGTTTAAATCTTGCACACTTGATTCACTCATCTGGCACTTAATTCAACATCTTTGATACGTCCTCATCACCACTTCATCACTGGTATGTTCAAATCATCCTTAGAATTTTTCAATTTTCTTAATTTAGTTTAGAATTTTTTGTAGTTTTTTAGACCAATTGTCAAATTCATAACCATGTGGGTTGTAATTTGTGTTGGGTAAACTCCTATTTGCTATATGGGGATGGGTATTTGGTTGATATTGTTTAATTGCTACTACCGTGTCAAATTTGTGTGCAAAAATTAAAACCCTAGAACTCTACCCGATTTGATTTTGAACCGTGCGGTCCGCAGATCTGTAGGATAGGGTACTTGGTGTAACCTGATTGTGCGGACCGCACATGAAACTGTGTGGTCCGTAGAAATTCGACCGCAGCCGTAGAAAAGTGTGTGCGGCCGTAGATCAAGCAATTCTCTGTCTTCAGAGAGTTGTCATTTTTGAGGTTCCAATGTGTGGCCGCACCCAAAATTGTGCGGACCGCACTTCAGATGTGCAGTCGCACTCAAAATCGTGCGGACTGTAGAATCATCACTGCGACCGCACTTTCAAATTGTGTTGTCCGCACAACCCCATCCGCGGCCGTACTCAAAAATGTGCGGACCGCAGTTCCCTACTGTCACGACCCAAAAATCCCTCCGAAGGAGTCGTGATGGCACCTAGTCTCTAAACTAGGTAAGCCTAATATTAACTGAAATTACATTGATATTTACTAACTTTAAATTAAATTACTCTGAACAAATTACAATTCCCAAAACCGGTGGTACAAGTCATAAGCTTTTCTAAGAGTAGTTATACAAAATAAATACGTCACTGTTCCGAAACAAAAGGAACCAATGAAAATAAGTACAACTGAAGGTGACTCCGAGGCTTGCGAATGAAGCAGCAGGTTTACCTTGAGTCTTCGCTGCGACGATCCGCACAGCTACTATCGACCAAATACCTGGATCTGTACACAAAAATGTACAGAAGTGTAGTATGAGCATACCACAGCGGTGCCCAGTAAGTATCAAGACTAACCTCGGTGGAGTAGTGACGAGGAACAGTCAAGGCACCTACTGGTCAAATAAACTGAACAAGATATAACGATAAACTATCGAGATACGATAACAAGGTAATATCAGCAATAGGGAGAAACTCAAACCACAAACAATAGAAACAATAAAGGGAAACACGGATGGAAATGAAGATAACCAAGTAAATTAACACCAACATAGCTGGGACACAGACAAGTAAAATGTACTCAAATAAGAAAGGCGATGTCAACTCAATAAATCATATCATTTCTGATGCACAATTCCAGCCATCTCAAATTCGATGTCTCATATCATAACCTCAATTACCAAACCTTTAGCACACCCGACACCTCGTACCCACATATTTATATCTCACTTTGAGCAACGACGTTCTCATGTTACTCAGTACATAGGGTCCATAGTCTCATTCACATAACATAAAGTAGAGTACAATTTCTAAACCAACTAGGAACTCAACAAGAAAAGATGAAGTTATTATTAGAAATTATTTGAATTAAAAAAAAGTACCATTTTCAATTAAAATACAACGTCGAATGATTATTACCTTTAATATGAGGTTTAATAAATGAACTTAGTAGAACCTCCTTTTTAATTAAAATACAACCTCTAACGGTTTAAGAAAATTTAATTGAGAAACTAATTGAGTAAAAAATGTAAAAATTATTGAAATTTGAAGTATTGAAATATATATATATAAAATATGGAGAGGTATTGTAAACATTATGGATTCCAACACAAAGGATCACAGCAGTAAAGGAATCTAAACAGTTAAAACACTTGAATTGATAACAACAAATACAACGGAGACAAAATAATCACAGAAGGTGTACAACTCAATGCAGAGATAACAACTGGGGATCTCCCAGGATACCGTCCTGTAGTCTCAAATATAAATATCCAGTGGATCTCCCGGGTGTCGTCCCGTAGTCCAACTCATAGTGCGCGGGGATCTCCCGGAATACCGATCCGTTGTCCCAAATGTAAATACACAGTACTTGGGGAATCTACCGGGTGCAGTCCCGTAGTTCCAATATAAAAGTGCAGGGGGATCTCCCGAAATAACGATCCGTAGTCCCAAAGCAAACATGCAGGGGGATCTCCCGGGATACCGTCCCGTAGTCCCAAAGTAAACATTGCAGGGGGATCTCCCGGGATACCGTCCCGTAGTCCCAAAATAAACACACAGCGGCAACACGAAGAATACTCAAAAACAATCCAACAACCCAATCACAAGGAATTCCACCACCAAGAGTATGAATACACAGCAACAAGAGAATCATATAAAAACCAAGAAGCGCAATAATCTTAACAAAACAACAAGGCATATCAAGCATGTGATAACTACACCGGCAACCACAACAATTTGGACACATAGCATATATACACGGGGTCATAGAGTAATTTACAATTTAGAGATAACAAATGATAAGAAGAACAATCGCTTCAATTAAGGCAAATAAGGCCAAGTAACAAGTAAGAGTTAAATGAGGTAAAATAGGGAAGCTAACAACATCGTATGGAGCATATAGAGGTAAATTAAGCAATTAGGAAACTCAATCGTAATGGATACTTCCCACATAATGAACATAAGGACCTAAGAAACTTAAAGGAAAATTTCCCACAAATAAGTCCAATCACACACTCGTCACCTCGCGTTCACGGACTACAAATAGCATAGAAGACTCAAATCCTAAGGGAGAAGTCCCCCACACAAGGTTAGGCAAGATACTTACCTCAATCCGGCTAATTCAATACTCAATTTAGCTTTTCCTTTACCAATTCATCAATGCTCGGCTCAATCTAGCCAAAAACGACTTGAATATATCAAACAACGCAAGAGAAAACAATTTCAATCGACAAAACTATGATTCTTATGCAATTTGCAAAAAGCCAACAAAATTCAACTCCCCGAGCCCGCACCTCGGAACCCGACAAAATTTACAAAAACCGAACACCCATTCCGCTACGAGTTCAACCATATAAAAATTATCTAATTCTTATACCATTTGGTCATTCAAATCATCATTTTACATTTTTGAAAGATTTCACAATTTTCCCCAAATTTTCCTTTAGATTGTCATGAATTTGATGTTAATCTAAGATATAATCACAAAATATAGTTGGAAATTGATTAGAGACACTTACCCAATAATTTGGAGAAGTTTAGGTCTTTGGAAAATCGCCCATGGAGGTTTAGGGTTTGAGAAAATTAAAAAATGGGTGAAAATCTCGTCAAGAACCTCACTTAACAGGCCACAGATGTCGCATTTGCGACAATTGCGAACCCTCGCAAATTGCAAACAAATCACGGCTGGCAAAAGTCGCATTTGCGACAAGAAGTTCGCATTTGCAAACTGGGCATCGCAAATGCGATGTAAAAGTTCGCATTTGCGAACACACCAGAAATCAGCAATTTTCCCCGACACAAAAATGAGCATAACTTCCTCGTACGATGTCCAAATTCGATGATTCTTTTTCCTATGGCTCCGTAATTTTGATACGGATCTAATGGTTCAAAAAAAACTAAATTTGGATCTCATTTTCTCAATGTGGTATTATTTTTGCTTGAAGAAACGACGATGAAGCATCCAAAAACAAGCACAACACAGCCTAAACCTATCCGAAACTCACCCAAGCCCTCGGGGCTCCAAACCAAACATGCACGCAAGTCTAAAAACATCATACGGACTTGCTCATGTGATCAAATCATCAAAATAACATCAACAACTGCGAATTTAACCTCAAAACTCATGATTTTCTCAAGGACACTCAAATTTTTCTAATTTTTTCAACCGGACGTCCAAATCACGTCAAATCAATTCCGGTTTTCAACAAATTTCACAAATAGGACTCAAATATTATAGCAAATTTGCACAAGGCTCCGGAACCAAAATACGGGCCTGATACCAACAAGTTCAAACATTAATTCATTTCTTTATTTTCTTTAAAAACCAGCATAACAATTTTCTTCAAAAATTATTTTCTAAGGCTAGGGACCTCGGAATTCAATTCCTGGCATACGCCTAAGTCCCATATTTTACCGCAGACCTCCTGGGATCGTCAGAACACAGATCCGGGTCCATTTACCAAAAATGTTGACCAAAGTCAACTAAAACCAAATTTTCAACTCTAAAATTTTTTATTTCTCTTATTTTCACATAAAAGCTTTCCGGTTTCACGCCCGGACTGCGCACGCAAGTCGATACACATAATATGAAGCTGGTCGTGACCTCAAACTGCCGAACCGGCCGCAATTGCTCAAAATGACCAGTCGGGTCGTTACACCTACCCTGCACAATATTTTGTTATACAACTGTCTGCTATTCTGAACTTGATGTAGAACTGACTCCTGTTGCTGTTTATTGTAGAAAATGGTTAGATCTCGTGGACGTTGTGATACATCAAAGGGGAGGGGTGAACCCTTCCGAGGCTGAGGCAAGAGCAGCTTACCACTCGCCTTACAAAAGATTATATACAAGAAGGCGATAGCCAGGAGAGGTAGAGTTGAGCCCACTGAATCAAGTTTATATGTCTCGTCTAGGGAAGCATCAGAGGGCAAATCTGTGGAAGAGCAACCCGATGCTCAATCTCAGCCACATCAGCTTCTAGGGAGATATCAGCCTGAGATGAGCCCTCCACTTCATTGAGCACTTCTGAGGGTTTGGAAGATGACAGTCAGAGTTCAGAGCCCTCATTTACACATGATTCCGACGAACCAGCTACTATAGTTGATGAGGATGATATTTCGGATAATGGCCGAGGGTGCGATACCAGAGTTGCCGGCCTTGAGAGTTCGAAGAAGAAAGAAGTTTGGAAGATAGATTCGCGAGCCTGACTACATTCAACAGGTTCCGAGAGTGGTGGCCGCAGAGATCGCTCACTCTTGAGCAAGAGTTTTTATTGAAAGATTTGGATAGGTACAACCCAAATGTGTCAAGACAATTCCGGGAGAGAAAAGGGTGGACATGGTTCACTCAAAGTATGATGGATGCCAAGGAGCACTTGGTCGAGGAATTTTAGGCCAATGTGGCGCATATCAAGAAGGGGACCAAGGTGACGAAAGTGAGGAACTTAAAAGTGAGATTCGCTGAGAGCACCCTGAATGCATATTTAGGGTTTGAGGATGTAGAGCCGATGTAATATGTGGAGAAGTTCACACTTGGTGATGCAGCTCGCCCTAGGCTAGCTGAGTTTTGGCAGCTCCGGGACCACCACCACCATGGATCACAGTAGGGGTTCCTATCCAGCGGAACACCCTCAACTTTAAAGCAAAAGGGTGGCAGACATTTGTGTGCAGCAGACTAGATCCATGCCAGAATGAAACCAATCTCCCAATCCCGAGGGTAGTTCTAGTTGCTTCCATCATGGCCGGGTATCCAACCAATGTAGGTTCCATGATGTCGGCCAACATGTCTCTAGTTGGAAGGCAAGGTGAAAACTCCTACCCGTATCCCAGCACTATCATGGAGTATCTTACGGATGCGGGGGTAGAGTCCAAGAGTTTTGACACGAAGGTTCGGGCAAAGAAGCCCTTCACTTGGTACTCTTTGAAGGACCCAAGGAACCCGAAGAATAAGGGTCAGTCAACTACTACCATAGGCCAATCTGATGAGCCTTCTATGGTAGTTGCATATACAGCAGCCAGGCCTTCCACTAGTACAACCGCCATGCCTCCACCTCCATCTTCAGGGCTGTCAGCATCAGTTCCCTCCACTTATACTTTGAGGCCGGTGCCTATGCCTGCTCATCCATTTTCTCCGCTGCGAGTCTCCCAAAAACACTAGCGAGCCTCAACAACTGGATGCAGACAGCTACTGCAGAGCTCTCTGACCTATCCAGTGCTGTTGCAACACAGATATCTACCCCGGCACCCTAGATGCCTCCGACAGTGGAGGACACTTTGAAGAAGATTTTGGAGTACAAGAAGACCATCATGGACACCTTGGTGGCATATGGAGGAGTGATTGAGGAGCTTGGGAAGCAGGTAAAGAAGATGTGGAAATCCGGGCTTCAAAGATTATAGATGACAAGTTGCGGGAGGAGGTGACTAGGATAGCAACAGCTGGTGACCTTCCATTTGATATGCTGATGGAGACAGTTCCAGCAGCACCAGTAGAACCAACAACACCATCAGCTTCAGTAGCACTAGCTGGCCAGTCTGAGGAGCCAGACCTGGCTGCCGACTATCACACCTCATTTTTTACCCGAAAAGGTATATATGGGAGTTTTTCCAATTAAAGTGATAATAATCGAAACGGGATTATTTATTCAAATTCAGAGTCGCCACTTGGGATAATTTATGGTGACCCAAGTCACCGGTTTAAAATCCCGAATCGAGGAAGTTGGACTCTGCTTTACACTCCGCGAAACACAGAAATCCGGGTAAGGAATTCTGTTAACACGGGAGAAGGTGTTAGGCATTCCCGGGTTCTGTGGTTTTAGCACGGTCGCATTAATCAAACCTGGCTTAATCAAATTGTCTAATTACTTATTTAAGAACCTATGTACATTTTTACCCTTACCGCTCTTAATTACTCGATTATTCATGATTAAGGAATTATCTTACAATGACTCACGCGCACGTGTACTTTTCGTTTGGCGCGTCAAGAATCATGTCACGCGTACGTGTCCACAATTAATCACACTTTATTATTATTAAGAAAGTTTGGCCGAAGTTGCGCAAACGCATACCTCGATTTATTTTTAGAAAATCATAATTATGTCACGCGAACGTGTACACAATCACGATGATAGATTAAGTCGCGCCTAAAGCAAGCTGCGAATATTCATTTTAGAAATCGTAATCATGTCACCCGAACGTGTACATAATCACGATAATAAATTCAAACGCGCCTAAAGGTTCACCTACCCAGGCGTGGTCGGCCTAAATATACTATTAGCGGACCGATTAAGAAAGCAGTAACAGAAGCAATAAAATAGTTGAAGTCCAAACTTCTGTTCATTTAAGTAATATCCCCACCCAAGAACATATATTGTATAGAATGCAAATTTCATATTAAGATCAACGATCCTTGCCTGAGCTTCTAACGAAGTTTAGAAACTTAAAATCTATTTTTAACAAAACAGATGCAAAAACTAAGTGATAAGCTAATCCTCATTCATGAAACAAAGGAAACTTCAACCGAAAACGAAAAGTAATAGGCAATCGAGCAAAGATCTCATATAGCATCGAGAGAAACAAATATGGGAATTGAAACGCAAATAGAGTAGAGGGACCTCAATGTAGAGCCAAAATACCTTTTTTGTTCTAATTAAAATAGCCCCCACAAACAACAAAGCTTGATCCAAGATTTGAAGAAAACAAACAATGAGGGAACAATGAATCCGAAATAGGAACAATGACCGGCGATGACGAACGCAACACCTTAATTGACAAGATCATTTTCAATGTATTCTCATATCGGCAACTCGATCACTCGGATCTCGAACAACAATCAACAAACAACTCAAAATAAACTCGACTCAATCAAACTCTATTGTCGAAATCCAAATCTGAAATCGGAACTGATGAAGCAGATTTTTTATTTATATTTTTTCTAATTGAGAATTTAGAGATAAAAATCTGTGGGAGGTGAAAAATGAAGAAGAATCCCTAAAGGAAACTCTAACTTTGATTTCTCTATTTCTGTCCTGTCCGTTTTTGAGCCAAGGATGAAGCTGATATCCAATTCCCTTTTCCCTTTTCTTCCTTGTTCGTTCCCTCTCCTTATCTATCTCTATTTTTGTGACCTCTCTATTTTCAGACAAAAATCGAAGACACGCGAAGAAGAAAGCAAAATCTTTTCCTCCGTTTTGTTTGTGAACGAGACTCACGGTTGCTGCTATATCTTCGTGTGTGCGTGTTCTTTAGGTTTTAGGAGATTTGGTAGTCGCTGCTGCTGGTTTTCGGTGAGTTCTGGTGGTAAGGGTGGGTCTCGCGGCGGCGGCCAAAGGAGATGGGGCGGCGGCAGCTTGGTGGTGTGTTGGAGAAGGGGGTGGCCGGCGGCTTGGTGGTGTGTTCGGAGAAGGCTGGCGGCGGCGGCTGGAGGGTGTTCACGGCTGTTTTGTGTGTTTGATCTGAATGAGAGTGAGTTAGGAGATGAGGGGTCACTGGAGTGTAAGGGAAAAATGGGTCAAGAAGAAAGGGTGCTCGTGTGAAGTCTCTAGGTCTATTAGGTTTTTTAGGTCTTCTTGGTTGTGAGATGTGAAGAAGAAGAAGAGAGGTCTAGGTTGGGGTTCAGATTTAGGGATCTGCGGCTGTGTGTGGTTTCTAGGGTTTTTTTATTTTGTTAAGAAGAAGAGTCTAGAAGGGTCTCTAGGGTGAGCTTAATGCATATTGGGTATTGGGCTTGGATTTATGGGCTAAGTCCGAATTGGGTCCTAAAATTGGGCTCTAAGACTCTTAAAATTATGGTCCAAACCTTAGTTAACTCCCTTTAATATAAGATAAAAATACTGCACGATGTAAAAACTAATTCTAATTAATTAAACTAAACTATATTAAAACATGAAACTATTTTTTTTTTTGTATTTTCAAGATTATATAAAGATAAAAATAAGGTACTATTTTTTGTATTTTTTAATTTTATGAAAGGTACATAAACTAAAAGTAACTAGATAAAATATCAATTAGCTAAATAAAAGAAAATATTTTTGTAATTTTCATTTTTGTTATAAAATAAAATAAAATAGTTAAAACTAGTTGAAATACGAAGAGTTTTCAGACAAAGAACGACGAGACAGGTTCTTTGACCCGACCCTTATTTAGAGAGACCAAAACTAAAAGAGGAGAGAATGTGACCGAGCCCTGGTATCTGAGCTGCCTACATATCCTTGGCTATAAAGGAATCAGGCCATGTGTAGTTCAGAAGTGAATGAGGTGATGGAGTGTGTGGAGAGGATGTGAGAGTCGAGCGAGGTTCCGGTCCGCAGTTCCTGCCATTACATTAAAATAAAAGGGAAAATTACAGCAAATATAAAAGAAAAATACAAAATCCTATCTACTCCTTGTCTTGAATCTCCACCTGCTCTTTCAACATGAAACTGAAAATTCACCCTATTCTTCAGGTGGGCATCCTGCTGACTTGAATTTGAAGAAAACTGGAAATTAACCATGTTCTTCAGCCGGGCATCGTGCTGCTTGCACTTGAAATAAACTTGAACTTGGAGTAGACTTGAGCTTGAAAACCTTGCTCCTCAGGCAGCTCGTGCTACTTTCTGATTTGAATTAAAAATTGCCCCTATTCTCCAGGCGGGATCCTGCTGTCTTTGACTTGAATCTTGAAAACTGAAAGTTGACCCTATTATTCAGGCGGACTCCTGCTATCTTTGACTTGGACTTGAAAACTGAATGTCGACCCTGTTCTTCAGGCGGGCTCCTGATGCCTCTCTGACTTGAAATTGTAAACTAAAAGTTGACCCTGTTCTTCAGGCGGGATTCTCCTGATGGTTCTCTAACTTGAAATTGAAAACTGAACATGTTCTTCAGGCGGGCTCCTAATGCCTCCCCGACTTGAACTTGTAAACTGACAGTTGACCCTGTTCTTCAGGCGGGCTCTTGATGCCTCTGACTTGAACTTGAAAATTGAAAGTCGACCCTGTTCTTCAGGCGGGCTCCTGATGCTTCTCTAACTTGAACTGGAAATTGATAATTGACCATGCTCCTCAGATGAGCTCCTGGTGCCTCTGACTCGAACTTGAAAAATGAAAGTTGACCCTGTTCTTTAGGCGGGATCCTCCTGCTTGCTCTTGAAGTAAACTGAAAGTTGACCCTGTTCTTTAGGCGGGCTCCTGGTACTTCTCTGATTTGAACCTGAAATCAATTTTTGAAACATTGCCCCTCGTTCTCCAGGTGGGTGCCTGCAATAAAAAATAACCAAACAAATAAAATTTCCTACCCCAGTTTGCACTAGGAAGATTTATGAGTTGCTAGCAAAACTGTAAATCACATATGCTTTTGGTGAGTATGCGATGATGAGAGTAAAACTAAAGACTCGACTAGGATGTGCGTCTCTTCTGAGATTGAACTTAAGGAAAACTATAAGCTAAGCTTGACTAAACTAAAAATTGACCCTATTCTTCAGGCGGGCTCTTGAACTAAAGGAAAACTAAGAATTAACAACTTAAGAAAATTAAAATTGACCCTATTCTACAAGCGGGACCCCTGAACTTAAGGAAAAGCTAAAGATTAACAACTTGAGGAAACTAAAAACTGACCCTAATTTCCAGGCGGGACCTCTGAACTCAAAAAAAACTAGAGATTAAAAACTTAAGGAAACTAACAACTGACCCTATTCTCCAGGCGGGACCCCTGAACTTTAAGAGAAACTAAATATTGAAAACTTAAGGAAGCTAACAACTGACCCTATTCTCTAGGCGGGACCCCTGAACTTAAGAAAAACTAAAGACTAACCACTTAAGAAAATTAAAAATGACACTATTCTCCGGGCGGGGCTCCTAATCTTAAGGAAAGCTAGAGATTAACAACTTAAGAAAACTAAAATTGACCCTATTCTCCAGGCGGGACCCCTGAACTTAAGGAAAACTAAGACTAACAACTTAAGGGAACTAAAAATCGACCCTATTCTCCAGGCGGGACCCCTGAACTCAAGGAAAACTAACCGCTTAAGAAAATTAAAAATGACCCTATTCTCTAGGCGGGACCCCTGAAATTAAGGAAACTAAAGACTATCAACTTAAGAAAATTAAAGCTGGCCCTATTCTCCAGGCGGGACCCCTGAGCTCAAGAAAAACTAAAGATTAACAACTTAAGAAAACTAAGACATGACCCTATTCTCCAGGCGGGATCCTGAACTTAAAGAAAGCTAAAGACTCTTACGACTAGGGAGACTGCCTAGGAGGTGTGGTTCTTCTCAACTAAGGAAAAATCCTAGGAGATACGGTTCTTCTCAACTAGGGGAATGTCTAAGAGGCAAAAACCTTCTCAAATAGCCTCTGTGCTGACAAAATCTGGGCTCGACACCCGAAAGTTTCAAGCTTCCAAGCTTTGATTTGGACATAATCTTCGTCCCTGTTTCAAACAAAGAAAACTTGTGAGTTTAAACATGGTGGTTGGTTTGTGGCCTTGACTTTGAAGGCGATTGCTCCTTCACTTGCCATGATAACTTTGATTTCAACTTTCAAGACCTTGCTTGTTATTGGCTAACCACCTTTCTGTCAACCCTTATCACAAAACACCTCTGATTCGTTCAAACCCAATACCCTCTAGCTGTTGCGTTGTGCTCATGGATTGACTTTTGCCGAACCTTTGCATTTCTCATGAATCCCAAAGCACGCTGATTGTTATCAATTCAGTGCATATACTGCTCTTTCCTGACTCATATCACTTTGATGTGCTAGCCAGATTATGTTTTGTGCAATTGGAAAGCTGGTAGCAAATTTTGAAGTCATTTCACTTGTTCTGACCAAACCGACTCAAGAAGAGGAAGTAACCAAAACAAAAGGAACAGAGTAAGGGACAATGGAAAGAGATGATACCTAACAAGAAAATTACACAGTAGAAACTTATCAGATGTGGATACCAACTCTAATGACCATGACATGCACCTTTGGATTAAGTGGCCTAGTCTGTCAAGCAAGTCTAATGTTCAACTCTTGTTGTACCTCTGAGTCATGAAACTGGGCTTCAATGCTCCGATTATCCTATCTGATTCATGGTCCTTATTCGACTTGTAGTGCCCGAAGGGTTTTCACCATCAAATCTCTTTTATTTTGTTCTTTCTCTCAACTTACCGTCGCTTTATGGTGCCTGTGAAGGTTTTCACCGATAAGACTCTCTTATTTTGTTCTTTTTCTTTTCATTTCCTCTGATTCTGTAGATGACAAGGCATTGACCATAGTAAAAGCATCATATGCTCATGGCATGTCTAGCTCGACACTCTCAAAGATTATCTGAGAGGTCTTTTTGGACTATAATGTGGCTTTTGGACAGGGTTAGAAAGAAAGGATAGCATAAAGGCTCAAATAATTAAGACAACGGGGTTAATTTATTTACAACTTTTGGAATCCATTCTAAAACTTTGCCCCAATTTCTAAAACAAGAGAATTCGGTTCTCCTTTTTTTTGATGAGATGGAATTTCTAAAAAAAATTGCCCCACTCTTGACTTTATGGGATTATGAAATATTTTATTTGGTGCGACCGAACCGTAAGGCTGCCTATGTATCTTGTGGTGACAAGAATTAGGTCGAACGTAGTTCACACTAATTCTTGTTTTTTTTGTTGCTCCTTTTCTTTTTCTTTTTCCTTTTTTTCTCTTTTCTCTTTTTTTTTCTTTTTTGATTTTTTTTTGTTTTTTTTTGTTTTTTGTTTTTTGTTTTTTTGGAATGAACTTTCTAAAACAAACCTTATAGGGACATGATTTTTTTGATATATTATTTTTAATGACTCTAACTTGATCTAGAAGAGGTGAGGTCAAAGAAATCAGCACAGGCTCAAAAAGGTACCAAAGGGTATAAAGTCTTTGGGTAGCTGAAAGAGAACCTCCCAATCTCTAAGAATACCAAGTATAACACATGCAACTTGAAGATGAAAAATCAAGATCATGCATAGCATTTCTTTTGCAGTATCGACATTGGTATCACATATATGCCTTCCACCTTTCTTTAGTGCCTTGTCAAGTATAGAACTCTTGTTGGGTAATTTCTTCTTCATAATGGATGTGCTCCGTCAATTTGGAGCAAACTCCCTTGGCTTTATGTTATAACTTGAGATGCACTTGAACTCAAAGTTGCTTGCTTCAAATTGTCTAGGACGCACTTTCTTGTAACAAATTCTTGTCGTCCTCTTAACTTCCCAAACCATCTGCCCTAGTTTCACACAATTCGGGCTTTTAATGATCTCAAAATATCCAAATCTTTACTTATTTCCCTCAAATGTCCCAGTCATCTTCAAAACTTGTTTCATTGTTTTATGATTAGACTAAACTTCCAAGACCAGGCTGAGAATTCCACATGTATGTCATGCCACTAGAGTCACCATGAAAAGAACTATAAAAGAAAAAGAGAAATAAACAAATGCATACTTGAAATAACAAAAATAGGAGATTGTATTAAACAGACGGTGAAAGGGTTCGAACAACAAAACAAGCAAACTAAATTGGGGTTACAACCTTGGAACAATCCTACATAACACTAAACGAGGTAACAAGACTAATTGAGCTAGGAAAAATAAAAGGATAGAAAGGTTTGAGTCACAAGATAATGTTTGGATTAGAACCCTGAAATAACCCGGACAACAGAAATGACAACAAAATAAACCACCAAGACTCCTCCCTTGCTAGCCAAGAAAGGAGCTTCTTTCCAATCACCGAGCTCACCATCTTAGCCACTGAGTTTCGCATCAATAGTACTAGGACCTTCACGAGTCTCCATTACATTGAGCTTAGCAAATTGTTTTTGGGTCCCTTTTGCCAGCTCGTTCTTAAGATCAACTTCCGGAATCGAGACTGATACCGCTGTAAGCTTTGCGGCAAGTGGCCCTCCGAGGATCTCATAAGAGTTCTCATATTCCTTTTCAACACAAATCATACCGACCATGTGCGTCTCATTATGAACAAGCAATGGACGTTGGCTAGTGTCTATTGCATCTGGATTTCGCACGACAATGTCACCTGCATCAATAAGCTTCTGAACTGCTCTTTTCAGATGCCAACACTTTTCTATGCTGTGACCCGGGGCATTAGAGCAATATACGCACCTTTGAGAATAATCAAAATTCTTTGGAAGAGGGTTCGACATTTTTATCTGGATCGGCTTCAACATGTCCAAATGCCTCAACCTTTGGAACAAACTGGCATATAATTCTCCAATGGGAGTGAAAGTTTTTTCCTTTTGCTGTTGCCTCTTCATTTTGTATTCTGGCCTCGGTTGGAACCTTTTGCGGGTAGGTGGTTGATATGTTTGAGGAGGCGGGAAAGATATTAGTGGAGGAGGTGCAGACCATTGCAGGTCTTGTGGATGTGGAACATATGGCAGTGCATTCTGGATATAGTACTGGGAAGGTGAGGTATGACTTTGAGGATTTTGTGGAGAGAAGTAGCATTGGGGAGGATTATCTGGAGTACGGAGTGTTGGCCCAAGAACAGGTGAAGTTTTGAAGATTGACAAAAGAACTCAGTCATGGACCAGGTCCATCTTGTGTAGCACAGTCATGATCAATCTATACATGTGAGATGCACGTGAAGGAGATAAGGTGTACTGATCAATCAACAAATATCTCCTGATCTGATCGAAAAGGTTGCATATTAGATAAGGGGAGAAAGTTTCCTTATATGAAGAGAACACAATCCAGGATGAAGATAGTGTTAGAGTTTGAGAACATCATGAACTCTTCTACGATAGAAGAGCAGCAATTGAGTCCCAATCAAACTCTGATTACTAACCTATTAAATGACAGTGTTGTTCTCTTTTACAGGTATTGCACATACGCTGAAGTTAAACTAAATTGAGAGCAAAAGAGCAAGGCGATTTTGCAAGCAATTTATGTGTGATTTAAGTGTGCACTCCTGAAGCTACCTGAACGAGATAGAAGAACGAGTTACATTGTGTTTATCTTTTATTCTAGTTCAATTGTAGTAGGTGGTTTAAAATTGTACCTTTCAGCTTTCATAGGAGCAATTGTATTAGGTACCTAGAGTGTTCAAGTTATAGCTAACTTGAAGTTGTCGCAACAATTGAGGTTGTGTGCTACAACGGGATTAGAGTTAATCCTTAGGTTTACAAAGAGTTTTGGAAATGCTGTTTTGGCTCAGTGATTTTAGTGGAAGTTTGGGAAAATCCTAGTGAGTAGTAGGTCGTGGTTTTTTCACCTTTTGAGCCGGGTGTTTTCCACGTAAAAATTTCTATGTTCTTTATTTTCTGTATTTATTATTCCGCAAACAATAGTAGTTGGAACACCTAGAAGGACCAGGTCTTTCCATAAACAACTTAAGAGAAAATTAGGTACCATACAAATCACCCCCCCCTCTTGTGTGGTATTGACGCTTAAAACATCAATCGGTATCAAAGCGGGTTATCCTTGAAGAGGCTAACACCTTAGGAAAAGATCAAAATGAGTGCACCACCTGGAAACTGGGAAGGGCAATCCACTGCTAGGCCTTCACTCTTTAATGGTCAGTACTATTCTTGGTGGAAGAACAGGATAAGAGATCACATCATAGGAGAAGACTATGGACTCTGGAACATAGTCACTGATGGTCCTCTGGCAACTACAAAAAATAATGCCGAAGGTGTGGATGTGCCAAAGACAAGAGCTGACTGCATTGCTGAAGATCTGAAGAAATGGGAGAAGAATGCCAAGGCCAAGAAATGGCTTGTGTGTGGACTGGGTCCAGACGAGTATAGCAGGATTCAAGTTGTACTACTACAAAGGAAATATGGGACACTATACAAGTGGCTCATGAAGGAACTCCTCAAGTAAGGAGATCAAGAGGGACACTGCTATATTCTCAATATGAGAATTTCAGTATGAAGGAAGGAGAATCTATCCAGGAGATGTACACAAGGTTCACAACACTAAAAAAATGAACTTAAATCTCTTGGGAGAATTATCCTTAAAGAAGACAAGGTTGAAAAAATCTTGACAAGAGTCTTACCAGTGACTTGGGAAAGCAAAATCACTGCTATTCAGGAATCAAAGAACATTGCTACTCTCAAGCCGGATGAACTGATTGGAAACCTCACTGCCTATGAACTGAGAAGGCAAACCATGAAAATGGATGCACCCAAGAAGGAAAGAAGTCTGGCTCTCAGAATAGCTGAAGGTTCAGATCTGGAGGATAATGAAATGGCCATGATTACAAGAGATTTCAAAAAGTACCTGATGAGAGGAAAGGGTTCTTCAAGAAGTACAACCTTCAACAAACCAAGGGTTCCTGAGAAACAGACCAACGAGGGTTGCTACAAATGTGGTAAGACTGATCACATGATCAAGAACTATCCTCAATGGGAAATTGAATGGAAGAAGGAAAGGGCTGAACGAAGGAACAGGAAGAAGGAACAGGTTCAACCCAAAAGGAACAAAGGATCAACAAAGGCTATGGTTGCTGCTTGGGGAGAAACATCAGATGAGGACTCAAAAGATGAAGCTGGAGATGAACAAGCACTTATGGCCATCGGAGAATCAGATGATGAACAAGAGGTAAGTGTCCTTCATCTCAAAGACAAGATTAAATTCCTGTCTAAAGAAAAATTGTCTGAGCTATTGCTAGACTTCATTGATGAGTCTGAGATAATTAACAATGAGAAGGAAGATCTGTCTAGGGAATGTGTGATCCTAAAAGCCAAGTGCAAAAATCTAGAATCTAGGGCTAATGAGAGTGATAGTAAAAATACTGAGTTGAAGAACTAGGTTCTTGAACTTGACACCAGTGTCCTAGAACTTATATCTGAGTACTTAAAACTGAAACTAGGAACAGGTAAGAACAAAGCTGATCACACTCATCTCACCCTAGAATAAAACTTAGAAAAAATGAAGGATGAGTTGTACAGGAAGGATGAGCATATAAGAGTCTTAAAAGAAGATCTAGGGAAGGTAAAACATGAACTAGACAGAACTTCCAAATGGAACAAGGCTTCTGATGCACTTTCCTGGCTACAAGAACATCATAGTAGCAACAAAAGAAGACTTGGCTATGGGACTCAAGCACCTAAGTGGGATCCTAAAAGCAAGTACCTCACTCTTCTTGAGAACAAAATCTACACACACTGTGGGAAGACTGGCCATTACAAAAATGAATGTAATGCAAAAGAAATGGCCAGTCAAAAGAACAAAGCTTTTGTTCAAAAAAAAATAGGCTGCCTGGGTGGGCTAAAAGGAATTTTATTTACCCCTTTGCCTATAGAAAGGGACCCAAACTAGTTTGGGTTCCTAAGACTAACCCTTGATTTCTTTTTGCAGGTCCAAGTGAAGGGAAGTAGCCAAATATGGTACATGGATATTGGCTGCTCAAAACATATGACTGGAAGTAAGAACCAGTTCCTTTCACCTGAGGACTTAAAGGGAGGTAATGTCTCCTTTGGTAATGGGAAGAAAGGTGAGATTATTGGGGTTGGAAAGGTAGGTAAGACAAACTCACACTCCATTGAGAATGTCTACTTGATAGATGGCTTGAAATACATCCTGATCAGTGTGTCACAACTGTGTGACAGAGATAACCTTGTAGCATTCACCTCTACCAAATGCTTTGTGATTAACCTTACCACTGACAAGATTGTTTTGCAGGGAAAAAGAGTTAACAATATTTACATTGTAGATTTGTCTACTCTTTCAGAAAATGAACTCACCTGCCTAAGTGTGTTAGATAATGATCCCCTCCTGTGGCACAAAAGACTTGGTCATGCTAGTCTGAATCAGTTAAACAAATTAGTCTCTAAGGACTTGGTGATAGCGCTACCTAACATCAAGTTCAAGGAAGACAAAGTATGTGAGGCCTGTGCAAGGGGGAAGCATGTACGATCGTCCTTCAAAAGCAAGAAAATGGTAAGCACAACTAAGACGTTGGAACTGGTCCATATGGATCTCTGTGGTCCAATGAGAACCTTGAGCAGAGGTGGAAAGAAATATGTGATGGTACTTGTTGATGATTATTCTAGATTTACCTGGGTACTATTTTAAACATCTAAAGATGAAGCATTTGACATGTTTACTGCTTTTGTTAGAAAAACTCAGAAACAACTAGGTAATCAACTTGCATCCATTAGGTCTGATTATGGAACTGAATTTGAAAATGCTAAGTTTGCTGAATTCTGTGATGAGCATGGTATAGATCATAACTTCTCTGCCCCTAGGACTCCTCAACAAAATGGAGTAGTTAAAAGAAAGAACAGGACTCTTGAAGACATGGCTAGGACTATGCTTCTTTCCAGTAAACTACCTCACAGCTTCTGGGCAGAGGCTGTAAATACTACATGTTACATTATTAATAGATGCATGACTAGACCTCTTGTAGAGAAGACTCCCTATGAGTTACTTAAAGGGAGAAAACCAAATATATCCCATCTTAGGGCATTTGGTTGCAAGTGCTTTGTGCACAATAATGGAAAAGACTCCCTAGGTAAGTTTGATCCCAGAAGTGATGAGGGAGTATTCTTGGGATATTCTTCACATAGCAAAGCATATAAAGTGTTCAATAAAAGAACTTTGTGTGTAGAAGAAAGTGTGCATGTAGTGTTTGATGAAACTAACATTCTTTCTGAGAGACAGGAACATGAAGATGAAGCCATTGGACTGGTAAAGGACTTAACTGAAGTCTCAACACAAGTTAAAGTGGCACCAAAAAAGGAACGGGTGATGGAACAGGTTCTTCCATCCAGGGCAACCTGACAGGGGGAACTGATCAAAGAGGAATTGAAACTAATCCTCTAAAAGAATCTGTTCATGATCCTGTTCCTCAGCAACAGAACATGGGAGAAACATCTAGCAGAAATCAGTTGGTTGTGAAACCTCACAAGTATCAAAGTTCTCATCCTATTGAGAACATAATCACCGATCCAACATCTGGAGTCAAAACTAGATCACAATTAAAGAATCTGTGTGCTTTTGATGTGTTCCTATCTATTATTGAACCTAAAAATGTTGTTGAGGTCTTTGCTNTAAGTCATAAAGGACCACTGGAAGTTTCATCTGTGGATTAGTCGGATAATTGTGGGGAAGAAGCGTAGTTTCAAAAGAGGGGTCAGAAACACAAAAAACGACAATATGGGATAGAACACTTGGGTCATCAGAGTCAAGGGGTTGAAATTTGGTCAGGAAGTTGAGGGGATTCAAGGCAAGTCCAGGAAAGTCCAGCAGCAGGGATGTACCTAGCAAGAATGCCAGCAACTAGCCACCATTTTATACTGACAAGATTTTTCTTTGGTTGAAACAGGGGCAGAAATTTCATTGATTTCGGAGAAAACCTCCGTAAGAAAAGGTAGCACCCAAACAAGTATGACTGGAAACTCTCAGGACCCTCCTGGAAAATGGGACTTAGTTTAAATTTCTAAACAAGCATGAGTAGCATAATTTAGCACAAATGTATCCTAAAGAACATAGGTTGTCTAAGATAGGATTTAATTAGGAGTGGTCAGGACCCTCCTGAGTAATGGGACACAGTTTTAAGATCTCCTTAGGTAACAAGATACTGTTGAAGGATAGTATAATTTAGCCGTAGAATTGGCACACTTAAGATAAGACTTGCATTTTGATTTCCAGGACCCTCCTGGATAATGGGACGCAGTTTTAAGGTTTGCTTAGATAACAAAATATAGTGGAAGTCGTACCTTGAGTAGATATAGCTTAGGTTAAAACTGTCTTTTAACTAGAAGTTGTCAGGACCCGCCTGGATAACGGGAAGTAGTTTAAGACTTTTTAGACAACAAATGTAGTGGGAGTAATACATTTAGAAGATATAGTTTAGGTTCGTAATTTTTAGGAGTTACCAGGACCTTCCTGGATAATAGGACTTAGCTTTCACATTCTTAGTGGGATAATTTAATTTAACACTCACATCTGTACCCAGTCACCAAACTGGGGCAGGAAATGTTCTCTGTTTTCTTTAGTTGTTGGAGAACAAGGGAATACTTTCCAAGCGTTGCAGTCAGGGGCCCACCTGGAGAACAAGGGAATATTTCAAATTTCAGCAGTCAGGCGCCCACCTGGAGAACAAGGGAAGTGCAATTAAAATTTTAGCTTTTAATTTTTAATATTTGATAACATGCTGTACCCAGTCACCAAACTGGGGCAGAAAATTTTCTTTGTTTATTTTGTTGCAGTCAGGAGCCCACCTGGAGAACAAGGGAATGCTTTCAAGTTCAGCAATCAGGAGCCCGCCTGGAGAACAGAGGCATACGTTTCAAGTTTCAGCAGTCAGGAGCCCGCCTGGAGAACATAGGCACACATTTCAAGTTTCAGCAGTCAGGAGGTCGCCTAGAGAACAGAGGCATACATTTTAATTTTCAGCAGTCAGGAGCCCACCTGAAGAACAGAGGAATACATTCAAGTTCAGCGGTCAGGCATCACTCGGAGAAAGGGCAAAACATCTCAGATCACAGTTCAATTCAGCAACAAAAGAAGCTCGTGTCAAGAATGCGAGTCAGCGGTCCGAGATGATCAACAGAAGTTAGTCACAATCCAGAATTAAAGGAAAAACAAAAGAAAGGCAAGAAGTGAATCCAAATGCAGAAGTTAATGAAAGATGTGAGCTGATGCTCAAGACAAGGGTGAGGTCACAAGCTCTCCATGCCCGTCTTGGTTTGAAAAGCTGAAGAAGATTGAACCAGCACCTGCGGCTAATAAGCATCAAGATTCAGATCAGGGTCCGCATGAAGCACCAACCAAGACTCAAGATCAAGCTTCAGAAGACTCGTAGATAGGAATCTTGTAACTCGTAGCTGATAGGCTTAGTTAGTCTTTTTCATTTTTGATTTTGATGTAATAACGGGATCATGGACCGGAACTTCGGCAGAACGGCACCTCGACTGGCTCTCCACCTCGGCATACTCCATCACCTCACTCACCTCTGAACTATACGTGGCCTGATTCCTTTATAGCCAAGGATATGTAGGCAGCTCAGATACCAGGGCTCGGTCACATTCTCCTTTCTTTTAGCTTTCGGTTCCCCTAAATAAGGGTCGGGTCAAAAAACGTGTCCAGTCATTCTTTGTCTGAAAACTCTTCGCGTTTCCAGTCAAAGAGGGGCAGCTGTAGACATGTGATTTTTGACCCTCCCTAAGATTTTTTATTTTAGCATGTAAATATTTAATTTAGGCCTAATATCGCCATTTCAACTAATTTTTACTATTTTATTACAAGAAAATAAAAAATTACAAAAAATAGGTTTATTAATATTTTATAGTCATTTTTAATCTTAAAAAAAAATACAAAAATAGTACCCTATCTTTATTTTATAATCTTGAAAACAAAAAAAAATAGTTTTATGTAATATAGTTTAGTTCAATTAATTAAAATTAGTTTTATTTTTTTATATTATAATTGTACATAATTTTAGAAGAAAGAATTAGTTTTAGGTTGATTTATCCCGTTTTTATAATTCTTATAGTTCATTTTTTTAGTCTTTGGCCCAAAATCCCTAACCCATAGTTCCTAGGCCCATACCCCTAACCTAATCCCTACCCTATATAATACTACCTACACCTAAAACACCAAAAACACACCATCAGCCGTTCTCGATCAAGGCTACAGTTCTTCTTCTTCATTTTGAAAACAAAACCAAGAACCAAAAGAACTTGTTCTTGGACTTCTGAAGAACGGATGGAACAAAAACCTTTGAAATCTTCAATTTCCTAATTCCTAAAAAGAGGGACGAACTAATCTCTGAAGATAGGGCGGCATTTGTCCAAAAGTCGAGACCATCGTCTCCATTTTGAGGCAGCGGGAACTCCTTCTGTTGTCAACGAGCAACAACGCATAGAGATGACTAAAAAAGAAAAATAGAACTCTCATATTTTCCTAATACAAAAGACACACACACGAAGGTGTTGGGAAATGGAATTTGGAAGGTAACTTTAATGTAATATTATGTCTGATCCAATAGAGAAATGGGTGTTGGAAATGATTTGCAATCAGCCAAAAACAGAAGGAAATATTTAAGTTATAACTGAAGAAAAACGTTTGGATTTAGTGTTAGCATTGAAATTGGTAAAATGGACGACAGAGGGGATCCTTGTTCAGTCGCATGCAGAGGTTAATTCCGGTGTCGATTCGAGGTTTTGGTTTGTAATTTCGGTGCTCTGGTTCAAGGATTATTGCTTTGTTTAGCCCGATTAATTTGCAATTTTCAGCTTGGTTCATCAATAAAAGGTTCATTTCTCACCTTTCGTTCTCATTTTATTGTGTTATGATAGCTTGGTACGCGTGTCGGTTGATTTGTGATTAGCATGTCTTAGTTTTCATTTAAATTATTTTAATTAGTATTTGTTTCGATTGTGATGCATGTAGTCTCGGGTTCTTGAATAATTGCTTTTAATTGAGTAATTGAAAAATTGGAGTTGTTTCTTTCTTGGCAAGGAATAAATGGGCCATGAGCTGAGTCTTGAACCATAAGGAATCTGGGCCAAGTAATAGATCATGTTAGCTAGCCTATTTGCCCCAATAATATCTTGTTCATAAATTTGGCACCCAACAACCTCAAATTGGTTTAGGAAAGTAAATAATGTCCAAACATCCGTAGTTTGCTTTAAGTTGAGTGCAACCCTTTAGAATAATTCGAGGCGTGCCATGCCAATTAAAATCTCAAAACTCATGGCCCTCACTTAATTAATTTTAACTCTTTAGAAATCGAGGTGTGCCATTAACGAATTTTCCATGGCCCTCGTAAAGTTGAAAACGCGTAGTTCCTTTAGGCGCGTTATTTTAATAATTTTACCTTCTTAACTACGGGTGTGCATTTCATGCGACCCAAATTCAAATCTCAAAATGTTGAATAACAGATGTCGAGGATCCGGGTGCATTTCATGTGACGTGATCCAAAAACACGCTCTTAAACGGCGTTCACTTTCATAAAAATTAATTAAAAGCGGTTAAACAATTCTAAAATTGCAATAGGATAACGTGTATTAAAATCAGACTTTAGCCAAATATAGCAGTTGAGCGACCGTGCTAGAACCACGGAACTCGGGAGTGCCTGACCCCTTCTCTCGGGTTAACAGAATTCCTTACCCGGATTTCTGGTTCGCGACTGTTAAACAGAGTCAAACCCATTCCTCGATTCGGGATTCAAACCGGTGACTTGGGACACCATAAATCTCCCAAGTGGCGACTCTGAATCTCTTAATAAACGAATCCCGTTTCGATTGTCCTTTAATTGGAAAAACTCCCTTTTATTATACTCTTCACGGGGTGTAGTAGCAGAAAAAGGAGGTGTGACAGTCACTTCTCCTGCCTTCATCATAAGTCCAAACCATCAAAAACTCTTCTTCACTTTTACTTACCCTCTTCTCCAAAGTTCCCACATTCTCTCAAGAAACCAACGATCATGTCTAACCCCCAAGACAATCCTGGAACTCCTCCACCACCATCTCCCTCAAATTCGTCCTCAACCACTCCACCCAGTGCATCTCCAAAACCTAGACTACGTAGGGTAAAAATGCTTGCTCGAAAGACTGTAGCATCTGGGCCTCTGAGGAAGGCATTAAATGAAAGGCTGAAAGCAAGCTAAGTGAAAGCAAGCCAAGCTCAAAACTCATAATCCAGTTCTAATTCTGAGTCCTATCAATCCGCTACTGAGGGGGAAGGACATGGGTCTTCTGATTCTAAAAAGACTCAAGAATCCCTTTCTAAGGTAGGTTCATATGTGATTGAAAACTTAGAGACTAGGTTTATTCTGGTCGGACCCATTAGGGATGTTGAATTGCCTGAGAAAAGAAGGAGTGGAGGTAAAAAGAAATTTGAAAAAGAAAAAGAGAGAGAGGGTGTATGTGGTGAAAATAGGGGAATTGGGAAGGGAATAGTGCCTGCTATCTGTGGGGTTGAACATGAAAGGGTAGAAGAGAGTGGCATGAAGTCAAGGGGAAGTGGTTCTGGGGAAGCTGCTGAGGGGTTGGTTCATCTGAGCACACAAAGAGATGAACCTGTTTCATCTGCTGAACATACCCTAGCAGACCTGCTGAAAAAGGTTGGGGCAAGCTATGACCCAAAGAAACGAAAAACTTCCACAACAAAAGCCCCAAATGTTCCCAAGCCTTCCAAGAAAAGAAAAGTTTCATCCCCAACACCTACTGCCTCTTCATTGCCAAAAGCTAGATCCACAAGAAGTAGGGTGAAGCAGAGTGAAGCTGAGTTACAAAGGGATTTAGATGCAAGTAAGAAAAAGAAAATGGATAAAGGAAAGGGAAAGATTGCAGAATCCTCAGAGGCTGTTGAGGAAGAGGAGATGGAACTGGTTCATCAAGAAAGGGGTACTTCAGTGGAGGTTCCTAACCCCAAGCCCAAAAAGCCCAAAACTTCCTCCAAGAAGTCTTCTACTGTGTCTGAGGCTGTTGAACCTACACTAGCCAGGAGGACAAGATCTGCAGTGAAAACCAAACAATCAAAGATTTCTGATGATGATGACTGGAGTGGAGAAGAAGAAGAAGAAAATGATTCTGAGAAGGAACAGGATAAGCTTGCCATGTTTGGCAAAAGAAATTTTTTAAAGGGTAGACAGTTGAAGGATCTGGTAAAACCAGGAATGATAAGATTGGTAGATGCTTTAGCTGCTCGAGGATGGAAGGACATAGTTCTTTAGATGGATGGTAGGCTAGCCAGGAATGAGCTGATTGAATTTATGGCAAATGCTGTGGTCAAGGAAGGCATTGTTAGCAGCCTGGTGAGAGGAGTCCAAGTGCAGTTTGATGCACATAAATTGGGAGAAATTCTGGACATACCCTCTGAAGGGTTTGATGACTATACAAGGCAAAGGTGGCCATGCCTGGACTCCTTCCCTACTGCTCTTGAGATCACCAGGAGGTTTTGTGATTCAGAAGATGTGAATGAAGCTAGGGCTGTGCAGAAAAGTGAAATGAGGCCTGAGCACAAGGTTGTGTTTGAATTTGTCAACAAGTGCTTATTGCCCAGACAGGAGAGAAGGCACACTGCAAACTACATGGATCTGGTTCTTATGGAGTGCGTGGAAAGAGGAAAGCAAATCAACTGGCATGCCTTCATTATTAAGCTGCTAGACAGGGTCATAAATGGCTCCATGGCTCATGCTACTCCATATGGCTTTATTCTAACCACAGTTTTGGACAGGCTCAATGTGTATCTGAAGAAATGGGAAATGGCCTCGAGCAAGGAACATTTTGGCATTAACACTCTTCTTGCTTGTGACTATCAAGTCAATTCCATCCCAAATGAACCTGGTTCATCCCAGAAGACACCCATCAACAGCAAAGTTAGGGCTCTGGTTCAGGAATGTGCAACCAAGGATGCTGAAATAGCTAGGCTCGAGGCTCGTGTGGTTGAAGTGGAAACTGAGAGGGATGGTCTCAGATCTGAGCTTGCCAAAGAAAAGGAGAAGAATGATGGAATTCTTCAGAACATGCTGAATCTTCTCCAAACCCAAATCCAACCCTCCAGTTCCTCTAAGCCTTAGGACTCCTAGCTCTTTTCTCCTGAACTTGCCTAGTACCTCAGTGACCCAAATTAGGGATTTTTCTATCTTTTTGTTTTTGCTTATGGTTTGAATATTTTTCTTTCTTTTTGTGGATTGTAGGTGGCAACATATCTCTATCAATGATAACTACTATTTTTCTCTTGTTCAATGATTAACTCGTCCTTGATAGTTCAAATATGTTTGTTTGATTACTGATGATTGCACCATGATTGCACTTGCAGTTGCCCCAGTGGCCATGAGTACTTATTAAGATCTGGAAATCACACTTTTCATGCAAATTTTCGATGATGCCAAAAGGGGGAAGAGACATTGTGCTTTACACATTTTGAAATAAGTGATATTTATAACCTGATTAACCTGGTCCTTGATGATAAGTGAATTTTCTAAAGTTAGTATTGATGGTTAAGTTGAGTTCTTACAGGTTCCAAATCAGTAAAAAAAAAAGCACAGAGTTTGTCATCATCAAAAAGGGGGAATTTGTTGGCCCAAGAACAGGTGAAGTTTTGAAGATTGACAAAAGAACTCAGTCATGGACCAGGTCCATCTTGTGTAGCACAATCATGATCAATCTATACATGTGAGATGCACATGAAGGAGATAAAGTCTACTGATCAAGCGACAAATATCTCCTGATCTGATAGAAAAGGTTGCATATTAGATAAGGGGAGAAAGTCTCCTTATATGAAGAGAACACAATCCAGGATGAAGATAGTGTTAGAGTTTGAGAACATCATGAACTCTTCTACGATAGAAGAGCAGCAATTGAGTCCCAATCAAACTCTGATTACTAACCTATTAAATGACAGTGTTGTTCTCTTTTACAGGTATTGCACATACGCAGAAGTTAAACTAAATTGAGAGCAAAAGAGCAAGGCGATTTTGCAAGTAATTTATGTGTGATTTAAGTGTGCACTCCTGAAGCTACTTGAACGAGATAGAAGAACCAGTTACATTGTGTTTTATTCTAGTTCAATTGTAGTAGGTGGTTTAAAATTGTACCTTTCAGCTTTCATAGAGGCAATTGTATTAGGTACCTAGAGTGTTCAAGTTATAGCTAACTTGATGTTGTCCCAACAGTTGAGGCTGTGTGCTACAATGGGATTAGAGTTAATCCTTAGGTTTACAAAGAGTTTTGTAAATGCTGTTTTGGCTCAGTGATTTTAGTGGAAGTTTGGGAAAATCCTACTGAGTAGTAGGTCGTGGTTTTTTCACCTTTTGAGCCAGGTGTTTTCCACGTAAAAATCTCTGTGTTCTTTATTTTCTGTTTTTATTATTCCTCAAACAGTAGTAGTTGGATCACCTAGAAGGACCAGGTCCTTCCATAAACAACTTAAGCGAAAATTAGGTACCACACAAATCACCCCCTCTTGTGTGGTATTGACGCTTAAAACATCAACGGGGATATTCATGGGGTCGATATTGAGGCTGAAAGTGTTGAGCAGGAATGTCCACTGGATCCTGTCGTTGGTGGGGCTCAACAACATCTTTTTTGTTTCTCTTTCTTCCACCCAAACTTGCTGAGATGTTCTGAACGTCTTCTGTAGTATCTTTCAATGCAGAATAACTCATGATTTTGCCTGAATTGATTCCCTCTTCAACCATCTCCCCCATTTTTACCACATCATTGAAAGGTTTACCCAAGGCCGGGATCAAATGACTGAAGTAGGTGGGTCCCTGGGCTTGTAGGAAAAGCTCAATCATTTCTCCTTTACCAATCGGGGGACTGACCCGAGAAGCTTGTTCCCTCCACCTGAGCCCAAACTCCCTAAAAATTTCTTCCAATTTCTTTTCCATCTTAGACAGGGGGGAGCGGTCTGGGATAATGTCTAGATTGTACTGAAAGTGTCGAGCAAAATCTTGAGCCATGTCATCCCATGCATGCCACTTATTGACATCTTGACGAGTATACCATTCCAAGGCTGCCCCAGCCAAGCTCTCACTGAAATATGCCATCAACAAGTCATCTTTCCCGCCAACACTTCTCATTTCACTGCAATAACCCCTCAGATGGGCTACTGGATTCCCACGGCCATTATACAAGTTAAACTTTGGCGTTTTAAACCCTGCGGGCAGATGAACATCAGGGAACATACACAAGTCATTGTAAGGCATGTTAATTTGATCTCCCATCCCTTGCATGCTCCTTAAGGACTGTTCTATACCTTTCAGCTTCCTGGATATCTCATCTCGCCCTTCTTTTCCTGTGAACTTTTCATTGTCAACATGAGGCTCATTCCGAGGGTTACGATTGTATGAGTCAGGGACCTTGTGGGCAACCTCTGAGGGGTAATATTGGGCGTCATGAGTTTCGAGTGGGTGTTCATTGTTGGATCTATAAAGGAAAGATTGCTGAGAAGTTGTGATCGTGGGGATAGTGGATATGACAGGAGGGCAATTTTTGGGAAAGGTAGTTGGAGGACGAGTGATGGAGCTACTAGGTGGTTGGGAAAGCTGTGATAAGCGGGGGAATCTGGAGAGTATGGCGAATCATGTGGCACTACGACCGGAGTTTGGGTAAGGGTAGCATCTAGGAAGCTAGGTGGTGGCGGGGGTGGTGCCTTCCCAGCCATCCAAGCCCGATACATATCCGCCATGTGTCGCCTTAACATCCTTACATCTTCAACCAACCCATTGTCCTGTTCAACCAATTGCTTTTGGGCACCAGTATCAACCAACTCAATTCTATTGTCATCTGCCTTTCGACTTTATGTTGTAGAGAAGAGTTACCACTTTAAGAACCACAAACCAACCAACCTTCTGCTATAAAGATAACAAAGATGAACAAAATGATGTCATCACGTCAGCGTTAGGGCACTTAACATAAGATAATCTCATAATATGTGCAATGCACCTAGTCACAGTTATCGGTTCTAAAATGACTTCGAGGGTATGAAGGTCATATGGCATCATCCCAATTTCACTCTTTTTGCCCCATTTCCTTCTTCACTTTCCTTTCTAGCACCGCTTGGTTTTTCATTTCCTTCCCTCTCTTTTCTTTCTGATAATCACTCTTTTCTTTCCTCTCATTTCTCACATCCCACAACTTCATTCTCTTTTTTTTTTTTTTTGTTTTTTGTTTTTTTTTTGTTTTTGCTTTTTTATTTAATGATGATTCGATCGAACCCTATGTAGGTTGCCTACGTATCATGTCCCTCATGAATCAGATCAAGCCTAGTTCTGAAAAATCAAGAATAGACTAAACAAACTAACGTTCTCTCTCTTTTTTTTTTACACCTTAATGACTACTCTGACGAGAAAAAAGAAAGAAAATCTCTCTCTTTTTTTAGACTTAATATTTTTTAATCTATTCTAAACTCAATCTTAAACGAGCATATAATTTTTCTTTTTTTTTTTTGTTTTTGAAACAGATACTCTATGAGAAATTATTAAGGAAAACAACTTAGAAGAGAAAATTATTTTTTGATTCTTTTTTTAGGAAGGAAATCTAAAGAATAAACCAAAGAAAAATATTTTGAATTTTCATTTGATATCCTAAAGAAAGATTTCGAAACGAAAAATGAAAAAGATAAAAAATGTTTTTGGATTTCAGTTTTTGATTACCTAGGGGAGAAACTCTAAAGATAAACAAAAGATAAAGTATGTTTTTTTTCTTCTATATATAATGTCCTAAAGTTCCAGTGAAAATAAAAAGAATATATTTTTTGTTTTTTATTAAATTCCCAAAGAAGAACCTCAAAAAGAAAATCTTTTTGGATTTTTGGAATTAATATCTTAAAGAAAACTTCTAAAGAGGTATCAAAAGAATTTTTTTGTTTGAATTTTTAGTCTCAATATACTAAAGGAAATATAAAAGTAATTTTTTATTTTGAGTTCTAGATATTAATTTCCTAAAGGAAAACCACCTCAAAAGATTTTTTTTTAATTTCTAGAATTAGTATTCTAAAGAAAAAAAATATCTACCGGAAATATAAAAATGCAAAATCTCTTTTTTTTTTGGATTTTTGATTTATAACAAATTTTTTCAAATAAAAATAGGAAGTACAATAACAAAAGACTCAACAAACTTAACTAGACTATGACAGAATCTAACATCGCCTAAAAGACTTGACATTACTGTACAAAACTAGAAGGTAAAAGACGACATAAAAAGAAAAACAAACTCAAAACATAAAAAAAATCTCCTTAAGCAACTCCTGAATGAGCGATCCTGACTGGATGGTCCTGCGGCGTCTGTCATGCTCAAACTCTGGTAAGTAGATCCACACCTGTATGAGAAAATTAAGACCAAATAAAGTTAAAGACCTAGAACACTATGTGAGACAACAACACTTCCTGTTGGACACATGCAAGACATGATTGAGGCTATTTTAGCAAAATGACCTACGTGGCCAAAAATGGCTAAACATGTAAGAATTGGCTACGACCCTCGAAACCAAGAACCTAAGACTCACTAAGAAGATCGGACCCTATGTGGGCTGCCTACGTATCCCGCCTCGAAAGAGGAGAATCAGGTATGCGTAGTTCGGGAGATTGGATACGGGTGAAAATAATAAATAAATAAAATAACTGATTTGACGAAAACAATTTTTTCTTTCTTTTTTTTTTTAAAAAAAATGATGGGAAAGTGCAAAATATTTTTTGGGATTTTTCATTTTTTTGTCTTTTTCTTAAAAAATGTGAAAGGAAAACATAACTCGGCCCTACTTGCTTTATTTTCACACTTCACCCTCTTTTCTCTCTCATTTACCCTCAACCATCACTGGTCTGCCAAATGACCCCTTTTTAGCCTTGAAGAATGGAACATGTAGCACATAAGATGCATCAGGATGGTCTGTTATTTTTGGGTACACCTGCCTTAGACAGACCCAACCCCTGTGTTGAGTCCCCAAAGTCAAATGCACATGATGCAAATAAACGTTCCTACTAGGGATCCAGCGTGAGGCAATGTTATTCTAGGTTAAACCCGGGGTTGTGTTCTAGACCTGGCTTACCCGAGCGGATAACTCGAGCCGAGGGGGGGCAACGTACCGAGCTTCACCAGCTTTGCAACTTATCCGAACCTCGTTCTGTAATTGGGATATGCCTCTAACATAAAATAAGCCACACGAAGTGCATGCTTCCCAGATGATTTAGAAGACTCAGAGAGAAGAGGGTTTTGTAACAGTTTATATATAGTTCAAGCAATATCCAAGCGGTAAAAAGCGACATTTAGCACATTAGGCTCAAACACGTAAAAACAAATTTAAGATAATAAATAAAAGCCAAGTATAACAGTTATTCTAAGCTCGAATTCTTGAACCCTGAACCAGAGGTTCTGGTTCGGTCACCAGCAGAGTCCCAGAGCTGTCACACCTCCTTTTTATCCTAAAGGGTATATAAGGGAGTTTTTTCAATTAAAATGACAATAATCGAAACGGGATTATTTATTCAAATTCAGAGTCGCCATTTGGGATAATTTATGGTGTCCCAAGTCACCGGTTTAATTTATGACAATCCCGAATCGAGGAAGTTTGACTCTGTTTTACAGTCTACGAAACAGAGAAATCCGGGTAAGGAATTCTGTTAACCCGGGAGAAGGTGTTAGACATTCCCGGGTTCCGAGGTTTTAGCACGGTCGCTTTAATCATACCTGGCTTAATCATATTATCTAATTACTTATTTAAGAACCTATGTACATTTTTACCCTTGCCGCTCTTAATTACTCGATTATTCGTGATTAAGGAATTATCTTACAACGAGTCACACGCACATGTACTGATTTCGTTTGGCGCGTCAAGAATTATGTCACACGTACGTGTCCACAATTAATCACGCTTTATTATTGTTAAGAATGTTTGGCCGAAGTTGCGCGAACGCTCACCTCAATTTATTTTTAGAAAATCATAATTATGTCACGCGAACGTGTACACAATCACGATGATAGATTAAGTTGCGCCTAAAGCAAGCTACGAATATTCATTTTAGAAACTGTAATCATGTCACGCGAACGTGTACATAATCACTATAATAAATTCAAAACGCGCCTAAAGGTTCGCCTACCTGGGTGTGGTCGGCCTAAATATACTATTAGCGGACCGATTAACAAAGCAGTAACAGAAGCAATAAAATAGTTGAAGTCCAAACTTCTGTTCATTTAAGTAATATCCCACCCAAGAACATATATTATATAGAATGCAAATTTCATATTAAGATCAACGATCCTTGCCTGAGCTTCTAACGTAGTTTAGCAACTTAAAATCTATTTTAACAAAAGAGATGCAAAAACTAAGTGATAAGCTAATCCTTATTCATGAAATGGAGGAAACTTCAACCAAAAACTAAAAGTAATAGGCAATCGAGCAAAGAGCTCATATAGCATCGGGAGAAACAGATATGGGAATTGAAACGCAAATAGAGTTAGAGAGGGACCTCAATTTAGAGCCAAAATTCCTTTTCTGTTCTAATTAAAATAGCCCCCACAAACAGCAAAGGTAGATCCAAGATTTGAAGAAAACAAACAATGATAGCAGCGGGAACAATGAATCCGAAATAGGAAAAACGAATGGCGATGACGAACGCAACACCTTAATTGACAAGATCGTTTTCAGTGTATTCTCGTATCGGCAACTCGATCACTCGGACCTCGAACAACAATCAACAAACAGCTCAAAATAAACTCGACTCAATCAAACTCTATAATCGAAATCCAAATCCGAAATCTGAACTGATGAGGCAGATTTTTTATTTATATTTTTTCTAATTGAGAATTTAGAGTTAAAAATCTGCGGAAGGTGAAAAATGAAGAACAATCCCTAAAGGAAACTCTAACTTTGATTTCTCTATTTCTGTCATGTCCGTTTTTGAGCCAAGGATGAAGTTGATATCCAATTCCCTTTTCCCTTTTCTACCTTGTCCATTCCCTCCCCTTCTTTATCTCTGTTTTTGTGATCTCTCTACTTTCAAATGAAAATCGAAGACACACGAAGAAGAAAGCAAATTCTTTTCCTCCGTTTTGTTTGTGAAAGAGACTCACTGTTGCTGCTATATCTTCGTGTGTGCGTGTTCTTTAGGTCTTAGGAGATTTGGTTGCCGCTGCTACTGGTTTTTGCTGAGTTCTAGTAGTAAGGCTGGGTCTCGCGGCGACAGCAAAAGGAAATGGGGTGGCGGCGGCTTGGTGGTGTGTTTGGAGAATGGGGTGGCCGGCGGCTTGGTGGTGTGTTTGGAGAAGGGCTGGCGGCGGCTGGAGAGTGTTCACGGCTATTTTGTGTAGCAAGCCCAAGGATTCAACAGCCCAATAGTTTCCTTGTGTTTTCAGCCCAAGTAGTAGTGACTCGTTTTGTTAGCATTAGCTTAGCTGTTTTTGTTATTTAATTAAGTCCAGCTGCTAGATAATTCTAGAGACAGGACATGTGTCAAATGGTTAGTAGGTTTGTTAGAGAATTCCAGATTGTCGTCCTTTTAGATCTATATTAGTCCTTTTGCATTTTATTCAGAGGCTATCTATCAATGAAAAGCTATTTTCTTTAATTTTCATTTTATTCCTTCTTTCCCAATTATCTCAGTAGCAGCAAAACTGCTACAATTTTGTTATCAGAGCGCCGGTCACTAGCAACGGACTGATGGTAGATAAACAATAGAGTCTCACCGGAGACGATGAGCTTCGAAAGGTTGAGGCTCAGCTTCAACAGTTCGTAAAAGAATCAGGTAAACGGATGGATAAATTCGAAGAGAAACAAGCTGGTTACTAATAAAAAATGGTAGAGATGACTGACACAACGAGGAGAATCGAGGATATATTGATCAAAATAAGTAATCAAAACTTGGAACCATCATCGTCAGCAAGGTCACATGCTGGTGGTATTCATGGAGAAACAAGGGTGGAAGGAGCTCAGTGGTCAGTGGGAGGTAACCTACGTAATACAAACCTTTCTCCTTCACCCCAAGCCTTCTTGAGTCAGCCAGGGGCCAACATGATAACCTCGCTCTGTTCTGAGCAATTACCAGCTCGTTCGACGCCCTTGTCGGATGCTGGAAACCAAACTCTTAACCCTGTTGCCACTGCTTTTCGACCCACAAACAGTTCCTATCCCCTGTCCACCCAACCATTTATTTCGGAAATCAGTTCATATCCTACAACCACCCAGCCTTTTCGATCCAGTCCATACCCCATGTCAATACAACCCTATTTCCCACAAAGCCTACCATTCTCATCAGCACACCATGTGACTAGTACCACTATCCCTTTTTACTCAAGTTCTTATTCTCAGCCCCTCACATACCCATCAGCCCTGGCACCAAGTTCCCCTATTCCTTTTGGATCATTTCAACCCAATAATACTAGTTGGGCCCCTCCAAACCAAGTAGCTCGGTGTCTAAGCTCCCAAAAGCCAAGTTGTCATTCCCTGAGTTTGATGAGTTAAATCCGAGGAGCTGGCTTCGACGTTGTGATAAATTTTTTGATCTTTATCAAGTTACCGAAGAAAAAAAGATGACATATGTGGCCATTCATTTGCGTGATTACAGATAATTGGTTCGACAGTTATGTGATGGACCGTGGTGGCAAGGTAACATGGGCCGAGTTTTGTTTTGATATATGTCAAAGATTTGGTAATAACATGCCTGTGGATATCGTTGCTGAGTTCAATCGATTGGAGCAAACTTCAGATGTTGAAACTTATAAAAGGCGTTTTGAGGAGCTAAGGTGTCTGTTGGTTTTAATAAACCCTTACGTCCATGAAGCATATTATGTGCTATGTTTTATCGGTGGATTGAGATCCGATATTAAGCCCTTAGTCCAAGATTCTCAACCAAGGACGCTAATAGAGACATATAGGAAAGCCAAGTTACATGAAAAATCCTTCAATGCTCTTTACAAGCAATTAGCCACCACCACCGAAACCCTTTAAAAACCAACCCAATATCCAGCCAAAACAGCCCCTCCCATTACGTACCCTCGAAATGCTCCAAATGTTGTGAACACAAGAAACCTTAACCTCAGGAATATGACTCTAGAACAGTTGAGGGAGAGGAATCTGTGTTACAAATGTTATGACAAATATCATCCTGGCCATCAATGCAAGAATAGGGCCCTTAATGCTATGGAAGCTGAAGAATTTGTTGATGCTGTTGAAAACAGTGAGGAGCAGCCTGAGGTAGTAGAAGTTGAGGCCCATGCCCAAGACGAAGGCGAGGTGAGTCTTGCAGCTATGTTGGGCCACAGTAAAGGCCCAAAAACAGTCAGAATTGTTGGGTGGGTCAAAGGAGTAAAGGTAATGGTACTAATCGATTGTGGATCCACCCACAGTTTTGTGAACCCACTAATAGCTAAAGTCACCTCTACAAAGATAGAAGAACTGATTCGACCCATGAAAATTCGAGTAGCGAATGGTCAATATGGAAGAGCTACACAAACTTGCAAGGCATTCAAGTGGAAAATGCACAAGTTGGAGTTCAATTTTGAATTGAGGCTCTTTAAAGTGGGCGGGTGTGATATTGTGTTAGGAATGAATTGGATTGACTCGGTAACACCAATTGTCATTCATACCAGACCTCCTAGTATTTCCTTTAGATATGGTATTGAGGTAGTGACTTTGTCCAAAACTTGTCCAAATGGGTCTACTGCAGCCGGTCCCTCAGAACAAACAAAACCCGGCATCGCTTGCCTACAGAGCCGGTGTGAGGTGTGCTTATCATTCAGGGGCAGAAGGCCATGATACAAATGACTGTTGGACACTGAAACGAGCAGTGGAACATCTAATAGAGCAAGGAAAAATTGTACTGAGGGATGAGGATGTCCCAAATGTGACCAACAATCCATTGCCGGCCCACAATAATGGACCAGTGATCGGGATGATCTGTGAGGACAGAGAATTTGATCCGGCATTAAAAGCTATAATTGTTATCGCTGATGCGGAAAGAAAGCCAAAGGTGGCCCCGAAGCAAGAGAAAGGGGAAAAGAAGAGCAAAATCACCAAGACAGAACTAGAAAAGAAAGCTGACACAAGAATAGAGGCGATACCTACAAAAAATGGAATTCTCTATGTCCCGCGGGGCCGCCAAGAAAAGCAACTGGTTGTGAGCACTCCAAAGAAATTTGAATTGAAAATAGGAACACAAATGTACGTACCCAAGCAAGCCTATGTGGTGCGGGGGACAATCAAACCACCTCGGCTGAGTGAGCCAGTGGTTATTGGACGCGTACCACAGAAGCCTACGACGAACCCTGCTGCGGTACCATGGAATTATCATCAGACGGTGGTTACGTACAAGGGTAAAGAGATCTTGGGAGAGCTGCTAGAAAACCCCCCCTGTTGAGAAATATTCAAATGTAAAGGAGGTAAACAATGCCACCAGAAGGCGTTTCCCGCCTAAGAAGCCTGTGAGTGCTGAGGAAGCAGAAGTGTTCTATCAAAAAATGAAAATGGCCGATTATGAGGTGGTACATTTGTATGAAACTTTTGTCAAGACTAAGTACAGTAGAGGGGAAGATGATGAGGTTTTCACGGCTGAAGAAAGTGAGAAAATACGTGGGGCAATGAGGAAAATGCTCTACGAAACCCACATGGTCCAGCCGGGAGAGGGCACAAGCACCGCTGAGGCGCTATACATGGGACCAAGCGCCAAGCTTCAAAACTGGAAGGCTACGCCATTCCCGATCAGGCGGGAATCCCGATAGACCCGTCCTGCTACTTTTTCTGCATCCCGAGTTATTCCAGGGTGTAACTCGGATGTTTCTTTTAGTTTCTTGTCTTTAAGTTCCCGAATATGAACCCTGTTATCTTCAAAATTATAGGAAATGAAATCAATATTTCATCGTTCATTTTTCTTTATCCTTTCTGATTTTGCTATTTTTCTCCTTCATTTCTTCTCTTTAGCTCTAATAATGCAGCTTTAAATAACATGACATGCTTGCGGACTTCATGCCTAGATCCCAACACACTATCAGATTTCGAAATAATGAATCAAGAGTCAAAATGCAAAGAAGGTAACCTTGAGGAAATAAAACAAAGAATTGGAACAATTGAAGGAAAATTGGTTCGCGGGTTGGAAAGGTCCATACATTACAACAAAAGAGTGTGCTGTACTCAGGGCACATCCGGGTGACAGATGGAGAAAAGGTGACTAATGTTGACGCCAAGGTAATCTCCAAGTTGTTAAGCAAAGGCCAATGCAATTTCATGGCCCAGTTATCTTTAATTAGGCCAACAGAGAAGGCTGAGGAAATCCCAAGGGAAGTTTCAGAGTTATTGGGCCAATTTGAAGACGTTTTTCAAGAGCCCAAAGGGCTGCCTCCGGTCAGAGAATGTGACCATGCTATTGAACTGTTACCAGGAGCTAAGCCCATCAACTTAAGACCCTATCGTTATTCCCTTGAACAAAAGAATGCCATAGAAGAGATGATGGCAGAGATGCTAAGGGAGCAAACTGTCACTAAGAGTCTCTCTCCTTTTGCCTCCCCTGTGCTTTTGGTCAAGAAAAAAGACTCAACTTCGAAAATGTGTGTGGACTACAGAAAGCTAAATGATATTACGGTGAAAAATAAGTACCCAATTCTAGTAGTGGAAGATTTATTAGATGAACTCCATGGAGCGAAATTTTATTCTAAGCTTGATTTACGGTCAGGATACCACCAAATTCGGATGAGGAAGGGAGATGAGTTTAAAACTACATTTAGAACACACCACAGGCTTTGGGAGTTCAAGGTCATGCCTTTTGGGCTAACCAATGCCCCAGCTACATTCCAGGCCTTGATGCACCAAATTTTTGGCCCATTTCTACGTCTGTTTGTTCTAGTCTTCTTCGACGATATACTGATTTATAGCACTTCCTTAGGTGATCATGTGAGTCATTTACAGTTGGTATTTGACCTGTTGAGGTCTAATCAATTATTTGTTAAGCGATCCAAGTGTAGTTTTGGGCAGAGCAAAGTGGAATATTTGGGCCATATCATTTCACATGAAGGAGTAAGCACTGATGGGGAAAAAATTGAAGCATGGTAAACTGGGCTCAGCCCAAATCAGTGAAAGAGCTGAGAGGATTTCTTGGTCACACAGGTTATTATAGACGGTTCATCAAAAATTTCGCTATCATAAGTAAACCTTTGACTAATTTGCTTAAAAAAGGAAATTTTTGTTGGACCATAGAGGCTACACAAGCATTTGAAGATTTAAAGCAGGCCATGGTCCAAGCTCCCGTCTTAGCATTGCCTAACTTCACAATACCATTTGTCGTCGAAGTAGATGCTAGTGGCAAGGGTGTTGGAGCCGTTTTAATGCAAAATGGGAGACCAATCGCCTTCATTAGTCAGGCTTTGAGTCCCAATCATTTGGGCTTGTCTACATATGAAAAAGAATTGGTGGCCCTATTACATGCAGTTGAAAAGTGGAAACATTACTTGAAACCCAATCATTTTGTGATAAAAACAGACCATTTTAGCCTAAAATTCCTTAAAGAGCAGAGGATTACTACTACGATATAGCATAAAGGAATTACTAAGTTATTAGGCTTGTATTATGAGAAATGCGGATGCATTGTCCAGAAAATTTGAGGAAGGTGATTGTTGTGGACTGACCATTGTCCAGCCCAAATGGACTGAAGAGGTAATGAGCAGCTACCAAGATGATGCTACAGCTCAAAACTTGATTATGCAATTAAGTTTAGATCCAACAGCAGTCCTTGGTGCTCAGTTACAACATGGCATCCTAAGACATGAGGGAAAAGTTTGAGTGGGAAGCAATGGTTCCCTCCGACAAAGATTAATAACAAAAATGCATTCAACTCCATGGGGAGGTCATTCAGGGATTCATGCAACTCAGCAGAGACTACAAGCAGTGTTTTATTGGCCGACCTTATTATAAGACGTGAAAGACCAAATCAGAGAATGTGAAGTTTGTCAACGCAACAAAGGGGAAAGTGTGGCATACCCAGGTCTTTTACAACCCCTTCCTATACCCTCCAGGGCATGGGAACATATTGCAATGGACTTTATTAGTGGGTTACCTAAATCACATGGGAAGGATTCGATATTGGTGGTGATAGACAGGTACACTAAATTTGCCCATTTCTTTGCCTTGACTCATCCATATGCTGCCAACCAAATAACCCAATTGTTCCTAGATAACATATGCAAACTGCATGGTATGCCCAGCTCCATAATTTCTGATTGAGACCCGATATTCCTTAGCACATTTTGGAAAGAATTGTTCAAAGGATTACAGGTGCAACTCAAGCCCAGCAGTGCCTACTACCCACAAACGGATGGGCAATATCAAAGGTTGAATAGATGCCTAGAAACGTACCTTCGTTGTATGATGGGTCACAAGCCATCCGACTGGAGTAAGTGGATATCACTAGCAGAATTTTGGTACAACTCCAATTACTAATCTGCCATTGGAATGACACCCTTCAAGGATTTATATGGTTATGAGCCTCCCCAATCGACATTTGAATTGATAGCCCAAACAAAGTTGGAAGCAGTGGATGTGGTGATACGGGAAAGGCAACTGATGGCTAAAGTTTTACAAGACAACTTAACAAAGGCCCAAGTAAGAATGAAGGCTTATGCAGATTCAAAGCGCACAGAAAGAGTTTTTGATGTTGGTGATTGGGTTTTCCTAAAATTGCAGCCCTACCGTCAATCTTCAGTGGCAATTCGCAAAAATTTGAAGCTCTCAGCTAGGTAGTTTGGACCTTACCAGGTGATTCATAAAATTGGACCAGTAGCCTATGAATTACAGCTCCCGAGTGACTCCAAGATACACCCTGTATTCCATGTATCCCAATTGAAGAAGAAGATTGGAGAAAAGAATTTTTCCACACAAGATTCACCCTACTGCACCAGTGATGGTCAAATTCTGACAGAGCCGCTGAAGATTATAGAACGCCGCATGATTAAAAGGGGTAATCGAGCAGTGACAGAGGTGCCGGTTCAATGGGCCAACTTGGCACCGGAAGAGGCGACATGGGAGGATTACACCTTCCTAAAAAGTCAATTTCCACACTTTGATCCTTGAATGATATCAAGGCTCTTTGAGGGGAATGGAGTGTAGCAGGCCCAAGGATTCAACAGCCCAATAGTTTCCTTGTGTTTTCAGCCCAAGTAGTAGTGACCCGTTTTGTTAGCATTAGCTTAGCTGTTTTTGTTATTTAATTAAGTCCAGCTGCTAGATAATTCTAGAGACAGGACAGGTGTCAAATGGTGAGTAGGTTTGTTAGAGAATTCCAGATTGTTGTCCTTTTAGATCTATATTAGTCCTTTTGCATTGTATTCAGAGGCTATCTATCAATGAAAAGCTATTTCCTTTAATTTTCATTTTATTCCTGCTTTCCCAATTATCTCAGTAGCAGCAAAACTGCTATATTTTGTGTGTTTGATCTGAATGAGAGTGAGTTAGGAGATGAGGAATCACTGGAGTGTAAGGGAACAATGGGTCAAGAAGAAAGGGTGCTCGTGTGAAGTCTCTAGGTCTGTAAGGTTTTTAGGTCTTCTTGGTTGTGAGATGTGAAGAAGAAGAAGAAGAGAGGTCTAGGTTGGGGTTCAGACTTAGGGATCTGCAGCTGTGTGTGGTTTCTAGGGTTTTTTTATTTTATTAAGAAAAAGAGTCTAGAAGGGTCTCTAGGGTTAGCTTAATGCGTATTGGGTATTGAGCTTGGATTTATGGGCTAAGTCCGAATTGGGTCCTAAAATTGGGCTCTAAGACTCTTAAAATTATGGTCCAAAACCTTAGTTAACTCCCTTTAATATAAGATAAAAAATACTACACAATGTAAAAACTAATTCTAATTAATTAAACTAAACTATAATAAAACATGAAACTATATTTTTTTGTATTTTCAAGATTATATAAAGATAAAAATAAGGTACTATTTTTGTATTTTTTAATTTTATAAAAGGTACATAAACTAAAAGTAACTAGATAAAATATCAATTAGCTAAATAAAAGAAAATATTTTTGTAATTTTCTTTTTTGTTATAAAATAAAATAAAATAGTTAAAACTAGTTGAAATAGCGATATTAGCCCTAAACTAAATAATTAAATGCTAAAATATGTAAAATCTTGGGGAGGGTCAAAATTGCATGTCTACACCGACACTACTGAGGCGGTGCGACAGATGTTTGCCAACCCAGCTACTCCCCGAGCAGAGGATTATGAGATCCAGCTGGAGGAGCCTGAGGGGGGTGACGCTGCTATGGACACAGAGATGTCCAAGGCCACATAGGGATTCCTCTTTACTCTTACGCTTCCTTATTCTTATTTTGTTAAGCATTGGGACAATGCTTATTTTTATTTGGGGGGGGGGGGGTGTGGAGTTTATTTGATATTTGACATTGCTTTGTAATAGCTGATAATATTTCTTTTTCTTTTTATGATGTATATATTTCTTCTCTCTCTATTGATGTATATATTCTCTCACTTTCTCTCTCAATTTGTATATTCATTTATGCTTTCAGTAGCTTGCTTTGTAGCTTCTTTATTTTGTTTTCTTAGTATTCAATGTTTGATTTATAGCTTCTTGTTTACTTTAGTAGCTTCTTTTTAATCTAGTAGTTTCTTTTCATGCTTAAGTGAATAATAAGCCTTTGGTTTTCTTAATGCCATGGTTCTTTCCAAAGATAGTTTTTGTGTGAACTGGATGACTTTTCCAAATGATGGATGGCGTGACAACCTTCTTAAGGGATTGAGTCCGTTTATGATGTTTAGGTTAGAATAGTAGTAATAATGAATAAAAAGACCTAATTGAGTCAGACTCGAAGTGTCAAACATGCTTCACTTGGTACCAACACACTTAGATACATGCTTATGATTAAAAACAAGTTCTTGGAAAGAAATAGCTCTAGTTAGTGACCTTCTAACTCTTGTGTTGACTTAAGAAATCATCGAGTGGTTTAGTCGAACCATTAGTGATTTTCAATCTTGAATATGTTTGTTGTGGGCCCTCGACTCTATCCTCTTTAACAATCCAGCTGTGTGAGAGGTGAGATGTTTTTGTTGCAAGTCCAAGTACCCGTGCGAATGGTCTAGAACTTGCCCCGTATGTGTTTCTAGGCAAAATTTTAAGTTTTGCTTGGCTTGAGAAGTGATTGTAGGCTCTCCTTGACCCGCTTGAGATGTTCCATGTCCCACCAATGTTGTTATCCCTAGTCAACTCATTTGAGCCTAAAACCTTTCTCATTTGATAACCATGTTACAAGCATTTACCCGTTTTGTAGCGATCCTCTCTTGGCACCCGAGCTTTCCTTAACACTCTTAAGAAACAAAAGGATAAAACATAAGCTTGGGGGAGAGACGAGGAGTTTAAAAAAGGTACCAAGGCATAAAAAGAGAAAAGAAATGAAGAAAAGGAAAGGCAAAGAAAAAGAAAGAAAGAACAAAAAGAAAAATGCAAAAAGAAAGTGAATAAGTTGAAGAGTTGAAGGAATTCAAAGAAAAGCAACGATGCAAAGCATGGAGAAAAAAAAGAAGGATAAAATGAATATCATGACCAAGAAATAGTGATGCTAAGTCTCTCTAGTTCCCCTAAGGAAAAAGAAAATGCCATAAAGAGTCGGCAAAACATGAGCGAAAAAGAGAAAATGGAGAGCTTAAGGAAAGATGAACCTGTTCTATTCCAGCATATCCAACCTTTGTCCAAAAGCCTTCATTACATTCCGCAAAAGCCCTACGTGGTTTCAAGCCGAGTGAACTTACATTAGTGGTGATCTACATGAGGGGCAAGCATATGGTACTTAGAGTCGTACTTGTGACATTCTTTTGAGAGAGATGAGCGAATTTTTCACAAATCTTTGAATTGACTGCTACATTCTTAAGTGAGATATGCTAACGGAGAGCAGAGGAGGAGGAGTTTGGGATCCACAATGACCTACATAAAAGAGAGAGCTTCCTTGATGAATAAGGTCAACTCTTGATGCTCAAGTGTCACATTAGAACTATTTGTGCTTAAAACTTCAAATCATTGACTTATTGATAATTCATAAGTACGTGCTCGGGCTTATTTATAGAAATTTGACCGTTTAGGGCTCTTAGGTTCTTATGTCCATTAAATATGAAGTTGTTTTGTCATTTTGAATTTTCCATTTACTAAATTCACCCTTACGTGTCTTATTTGAAATTTATTGCTTCGTGTTTCACCCTTGTTGCCGATTAAACTCCTATGTGCCTTAACTGAAGTTGTTGCCTCTTTTATTGCCATGCTATCCTTTCCGTAATTGGTTGTCCTTGACTGAAGTTATTGTTATCTTTTCCATAATTTCCTATCATTAGTTGAAGTTATTAATTTGCTTATTCTTAATTGATATAGTTGTATCTCTTCCGTACTTGCTCAACCCTAAATGAAGTTTTGTTATCCCTTATCATTGTTGACTTATCCTTATTTGGAATCATTGATTCATGTTATCCCTCTCATCGTTGAATTGAACTTTTGTGGAATCATTGCTACACATTATCTCTTCCTTGTTGAGCTATTCTTGTTTAGACCATTATTCCCTGTTGTGTCTTTCTTTGTGAGCTCAATCTTCCATTTCTTTGTGTTTTAAAGTACCTGAGTTGATTTACTTGTCGTATTATTGTATTATTTTCATTGTTGCTGTTGTATTTAGTGTTGTCGAGACCGAGGGCTATGCGTCATTGTGATACTGAAACTATTTTGAGAAAATGATGTGACATGTGTGCACATATTGTGGAATTCCTTTATTTGAGTTGTTATGTTTTGGCACACGTATAATTGTTAAGATAATTGAAATTGTGTTTACACGAGGTTTCTGCCGTGCTGTTGTTATTGTGTTGCATGAGGTTTCTTCCGTGCTGTCGTTATTATTGATACGCATGCAGTGGTATAAGGTCGGGGTGCTGAAACGCATGCGGTGAGATAAGGTGGGCTTGAAATGCATGGCTAGTAGGGGAACTACTAGAATCCATGCGGTGTGATAAGGTGGGCTAAAATGCGGGATGCTATTTCGGGAAAAATGATTTTCAAAAACTAAATGTAAAGGCTAGTGCGGTGATATAAGGAAAGCGTATGGTTCATTTATAATTTGAGACTACGAGGCGGTACCTCGGTAGGGCTCATGTTGTCATTTCCCCATTCTTTTGTACTTGTCTTGATTGATGTCTCCTTATCATACTATTAATTGTCTCCTCTGTGTTGCACTATTGCTTAGTTCTATGTAGTTAATCTTGTTGTGCTAGTCGTTGCTTCAACTTCATTACTACCTTTATTACATTGTGCATTTCATGGTGATCATTTTTTTATGTGCCATTCATTGTATCTACTCTTATTTGTTGACTTGAATTGTGGTAGAACACTTGCACAAGCATACACGTAATTAAATTACCCATATCAGTTTTAGAAGATGAATCCTGGCATTATTGACCAATATACGTACTCTTGTCGGCTTACCTGTTGTGTGAGGATTGTTCAAAGGGCGCATGAGTCCTCTGTGCGGTTATGAGTTGTAATGTGGGCACAAGATGCCAAGCTTTTAGGGTTCATGAATTGGGACCCGTAAGCAGTGATTATCAGTTTCGGTACCTCGTGGAAATGCTTGAACAAATATAGTGTGAAAGAGGTTGTTCTTATTGAGTTATTGCTGGCTTTTCTTTATTTGGTTTCACCGGGCTTAGGTTGTGTTCAGCTTACTCTAGGCATCAATACATGGCTGCTTCCTGTTGGATATTGTTGTTACTAGTGTATCATTACAAGTATTGTTTTGTATTCCTTATCCTGCTTAGCTTTATATTAATATTGTTTCTCTATTAGTTCACCTTCCCACTTGTTCAGGTTTTTTAGTCAAGCCGTTGTCTTGACGATCCCTCGTCACTACTCCATCAAGGTTAGTCTTGATCTTACTAGGTACCACTGTGGTGTACTCATACTACATTTCTGCACATTTTTGTGCAGATCCAGTTGCCACGGTTGTTGTTGATTATTAGCTGGCTGGTCGAGCATTGTTGTGGAGACTCAAGGTAAACCTGTTGTCACGTCTGCAGGCCTCGGAGTCACCTTCTGATATTGTACCTGTACTGCTTATTTATATTCCAAAATAGTTGTATTTAGGGATTTTTTTAGCAAACTCAATAGAGCTTATGACTTGTACTACCAATTTTGGGATTGAAAGGTGTGTATTGGGATTTCTATTTGATATTTATCAGTTGATGGTTGAATTCTTCTATTAATTCAGTAAGTGTTGTCACGACATCCTACGGAGTGAAATTGGGATCGTGACAAGTTGATATCAGAGCTCTAGGTTCATAGGTGCTACGAGTTATGAGCGAGTTTAGTAGAGTCTTGTGGATCGGTACGGAGATGTCTGTAGTTATCTTCGAGAGGCTACGAAACTATTAGGACAGTCTCACGTCTTTCATTCTTATCCTACGAGTTTATTGATCTCGGGGTTTGAACTTTTGTCATTCTATTCTCTTACAAATAGTGAGGACAAGAGCTGCAGTTACCGACAATGCTACCCCCAGAGCCGGTGTTGCTAGGGTCCAAGGCAGAGGCAGAAGCCGAGGAGAAGCACGGACCAGAGCTAGAGCACCTGTTAGAGTAGCTGTTGAGAAGCCACCAGTAGCTGCTGTTGTAGGACATACACTAGAGGCGCCCGTTGTTACCCTCGGAGTTCAAGAGACTTTAGCATAGTTCCTGAGCATGTTTGGTACATTGGCTCAGGCGGGGTTGATTCCAATTGCACCAGTTACTTCACAGATCAGGGGAGGATCTTAGACTCCTGCCGCACGTACTCTAGAGCAGCGAGTCCACATTGGTCAGGTTCCACATGTCATGCCGACACAGCCTGTTGTCCCAGTTCAGCCCGTGATCAGGGAAACAACATCTGAGGGAGGACAACTTAGACTTGCGAGGTTCAAGAAGTATTACCCTCCTACCTTCAATGGTTTGGCTTCAGAGGATGCGCATGGTTTCCTAGAGAAGTGCCATCGTATTCTCCGCACTATGGGTATTGTGGAGACGAGTGGGGTTGCTTTTACTATGTTCCAGCTTAAGGGAGTGGCATATCAGTAGTGGTGAACGTATGAGTTGGGTAGCACAACCGAGGCAGATTCACTCACATGGGATCGGATTTCAGAGTTCTTCTTAAGGGAGTATATTCCTCAGACTCTTCGGGATTCCTTGAGCGCGGAGTTTGAGCAGCTGTGCCAGGGCACTATGTCAGTGTCAGAGTATGCCATTAAGTTCAGTGATTAGTCCAGACATGCACCTACTTTGGTTTCTACAGTTAGAGAGCGAGTCTGCAGGTTCATTGAGGGCCTCAGTCATGATATCCGATTTAGCATGGGTTGGGAGTTGGAGTCGGATGTTCCATTTCAGCAGGTGGTAGAGATCGCTCGGCGATTAGAGGCATGCAGGGTCAGGAGAGAGAGGACAGGGAGGCTAAGAGGCGTCGTAGACCAGAAGGATCTACTAGTCCCTATTTTGGAGGTAGGGTACGCCATGGTAGAGGTTTTGTGGGTCAGTCAGTTTACTTTGCACTTCAGGCTTTGTGCGGTGCTTCAGATATCCATGGGTCTCAGAGTGCCTATGTCGGACAGCTTCCACAGCCACGCCAGCGGAGAGGTTGCTTTGAGTGTGGAGATACAGCCACGTAGTGAGAGATTATCCCAGACTCCGGACAGATGTATCACAGCAGGGTATTCAAGCTATGAGTTCTGCTCCTGTTGCTGGTATCCCTATACTGCCAGCTTGAGGTGCAGGTCAGACAGGTAGAGGGTGCCCAAGAGGAGGAGACCTAGCCCGTTGGTGTGCTTTCTACGGTAGGGATGAGGTTGCTACACTAGATGATGTGGTACATGTATAGTTTCAATTTGTTATAGAGGAGCATCATTCGTATTTTGTTTCGGTTTTGCTTATCGAGGTGAGTCCTCCTATGTTGTTTCACATATTGGTGAGTTTTGTGATTTTGTACTCTATTTATGTGTTTACCCCTATTGGGAGATTCTATAGTGGTAGCCCGTTTCTATCGTGTTGTTTTAATTCATTATTGAGAGCTATGAGACTAGAAGTGACTTTCTGTTACTCAATTCGATAGGTTTTGATGTGAATTTTGACTGATTGGTTACGAATTGTGATTTGGATGCTCTACCGGTGTGGGAGTTCAGTATGCGTTGTGATTTTGTTGGCGGAATTGAATTAGTGGAAGATTTTGGTTGGTATGTTGTGTATTCCACTTGTGATTCAAAGTTGAGGGTGAGACCCTCGCGGTTTCATGTGATTTGATGTGTTTGAATCGGGTTGCATGCCACAGTGGAAGTTATATCAGAATGAGATCCTTATGATTTGTTCATATGTCTTGATTCTCCCTTGAGGAATTGATTCGTAGTATAGTACTGATAGGGAGTTGTGCCTATCGGGTTTGTTTGATAGTTCCTTCATGTGTTTCCTTGTATGTTCGGTCATATTCGTGTTGTGCTTATTGAGTTTCAGCTTGTGAGGTGTGTGCCCAGGTGGCGTTAGATGTGACTTGTTGATTCTGGTGAATAGTTATGAGGTCTTCATGTTTCTTACATCGTTGTCAGTGTTGTGAAGGTTTTAAATAAGGCTCTAACGGATATGAGGCTAATTGCCGGTGCTGATTTGATTATGGGCAGCTACTGTGGTTAGAGTTGTTCTTAAGGACATATGTGTGATGTGTTACATCGTGTGGCTATACCTTGTGGGTGTAGGCATAAGTTGTTATAGCTGGTTGAGGTTGGTATCGTGTGTTGATGTGGCAATCATGTCTTCTAAGAATGATAGGATGGTGAGAAATTTCGTTCTAAGGTTATCAATATGGGTGAAAGGAATAATTTTCAGTTGGGATGGTGTCGTCGGGCCTATGTGGATTGGGGTGACATGGGATCACACGTTGGTGTAGGTACTATAAATTAACTTAGTGATTTGGTGACTTCGGAATGGTTCCTGACACATTCCAGGATGAATATTTGTTTAAGAGGGGGAGGATGTAATGACCCAGCCGGTCATTTTGAGAATTTGCATCTCGTTCGGCGGCTTAAGGTCTCGAGCAGCTTTGTATTATGTGTTATGACTTGCATGTGTGACCAAGATCAATTTTCGGATGATTCGAGGTCAATTTGGAAGAAGGATTCTTATTTTAGAAACTTAAGCGGTAAGAGTTGATCGGAATTTGACTTTTATGTAGACGACTCCGAAATGGCACTTTGATGATTCCAACGGCTTCGTATGGTGATTTTGGACTTAGGCGTGCGTCCGGATTTGGATTTGAAGGTCCGTAGGGTAATTTGAAGTTTGGCAAAAATTGGAAAGTTGAAGTTTTGGAAGGTTAAGAGGTTTGACCGGGAGTTGATTTTGTTGATATTGGGCTCGGGTTGCAATTTCAAGAGTTGGATTAGATACGTTATCTCCATTTGAGACTTGCATGCAAAATTTGACGTCATTTCGGGTTGATTTGATATGTTTCGGCACGAGTTGTAGAAGTTGAAAGTTCATAAGTTCATTAAGTTCAATTTGAGGTGCGATTCATAGTTTTGATATGATTTGAGGCCTCGAGCAGGTCTGTATTATGTTTTCGGACTTATTGGTATGTTTGGACGGGGTCTCGAGGGGCTCGGTGAGTTTCGGATAGGTTTGGGTTGTGTTGCGCTCGTTTTTGATGTTTCGACGTTGTTTCTTCAAGAATATATGGTACCATATTAATCAAATAAGCTCCAATTTGTGTTTTTATTAAAGCATTAGATCCGTATCATAATTACGGAGCCATAGGAAAAAGAATCGTCGAATTTGGACATCGTATGAAGGAGTTATGCTCATTTTAGTGTCAGAGAAGAGAGCTGGTGCTTGTGCTGGTGCTTTGCAGATGCGAAGTTGGGTCAGCATCAGCGATCCCGCAGGTGCGAAAAATGGTCCGAAAATTCGGAAATACCACTGGCAGACCGCGGGTGTGGAGTTTTGAGCACAAAAGCCAATTTCCCTGCGTATTTAAAAATCAAACTGCATTTATTTAGTATTTTGAGCATATCTTGAGTTCTAGAGCTCCGATTGAGGTGATTTTCGCGGCGTTCTTTTCGAATTTTCATAAGGGTCAGTATCTAACTATAATTTTTTATTTATTTTATATTTTACTATGATTACAGAAGTTCATTTTTGAATTAATCCATATTTTATTTGGAGAGTTGAGAGTTTTTATCAAAAACTTTTCTAAAGAGAATAATTGGGTTTTTGAACATCGATTCGGAGTCAAACTTAGATGAGATTAGTATGGTTGAACTCGTATCGGAATGGGTGTTCGGGGTTTTATGAATTTTATCGAGTTCCAAGGTGCGGGCCAAGGGTTTGACTTTTGGGTTGAATTTTTAGTTCTTGTTAAAGATTGATGCTTTATTATCCGAAATTATTTCTTATGAGTTTTATTTATGATTTGAAGTTATTTTTGGCGAGATTTGAGCCGTCCGGAGGTGATTTCACTCAAGAATGTCATTTTAGAGTAACGATCTAACTTCTTTGAAGTAAGTATCTTGCCTAACTTTATGTGGGGAAACTACCCCTTAGGATTATAGTCTTTGGTGCTAATTGTGTCATGTGAAGGCAGTGTACGCAAGGTGACGAGTACGTGCTCGGGCTTATTTATGGAAATTTGACCATTTAGGGCTCTTAGGTTCTTATGTCCATTAAATATGAAGTTGTTTTGTCATGTTAAATTTCTCATTTACTAAATTCACCGTTACGTGTCTTATTTGGAATTTATTGTTTCATGTTCTACCCTTATTGCCGATTAAACTTTTATGTGCCTTAACTGAAGTTGCTGCCTCTTTTATTGTCATGCTATCCTTTCCGTAATTGTTTATCCTTGATTGAAGTTATTATTATCTTTTCCGCAATTGCCTATCATTAGTTGAAGTTATTATGATCTTTTCCAAAATTTGCTTATCCTTAATTGAATTTGTTGTATCTCTTCCGTAATTTCTCAACCCTAAATGAAGTTTTGTTATCCCTTATCATTGTTGACTTATCCTTATTTGGAATCATTGATTCATGTTATCCCTCTCATCGTTGAATAGTACTTACTTTTGTGGAATCATTCCTACGCATGATCTCTTCCTTGTTGAGCTATTCTTGTTGAGACCATTATTCCCTGTTGTATCTTTCTTTGTGATCTCGTTCTTCTATTCTTTGTGTTTTGAAGTACCTGAGTTATTGTAACGACCCGACCGGGCGTTTTGAGCTTTTGCACTTTGATCGCCAGTTCTCGGGCATGACTTGCCCCGTGTGAAGTATTATGACTGATGTAGATCATTGGTTTTTGGTTTTCAGGAAAATCGGAATGAATTTGAAAGAAGAGTCTCAGTTGAAAGCTTTGCATTTGAGAGGTTTGACCAAGAGTTGACTTGTTTATATATGAGCTCGGATCGGAATTTTAATGATTTGGCTAGCTTCGTTGGGTGATTTATGACTTAGGAGCGTGATCGGAATCGATTTTAGAGGTACGGAGTGGAATTTGGCTTGAATTGGCGAAGTAGAGGTTTTGGCGATTTCCGGTTGGTAGGTGAGATTTTTATCCGAGAGTCGGAATGGAATTCCGAGAGTTGCTGTAGCTTCGATATGTCATTTGTGATGTGTGTGCAAACTTTCAGGTCATTCGGACGTCGTTTGGTCGGGTTTTTGATCGAAAGCGTATTTCGGAAGATTTTTAGAAGAACTTAGGCTTGAATTCGATGTAATTTGATAGTTTTGGTGTTGTTTGAGGTGTTTTGGTGATTGGAACAAGTTTGGATAATTTTTTAGGATGTGTTGGTGCTTTTGGTTGAGATCCCGGGGGCCTCGGGGTGATTTCGGATGGCTAACGGGAAGTTTTGGAACTTGAGTGATTGCAGATTTCTCTGCTGCTTCTGGTGTTTTCGCATTTGCGGCTTGGGGACCACAGGTGCGGTGTCGCAGATGCAGAAAGAAAGGCGCAGATGCGGTTTTAGGAAGGAGAGTCAGGAACCGCAGATGCGGTATGGGGACCGCACCTGCGGAGTCGCAGATGCGACCATTTGACCGCAGAAGCGGTTTTGGGAGAGAAAGGTTGAGACCGCAGATGCGGTGGGGTGCCCGCACCTGCGGAGCCGCATATGCGGCTGGTGGACCGCATATGCGGATTTGGGCCTTTAATGAATTTCCGCAGAAGCGGACTTGTGACCGCAAATGCGGTACCGCAGAAGCGGTGGAGGGGTCGCAGATGCGAAAACCCCTGGGCAGAATGTATAAAAGGTTCTTTTTCGCGGTTTTTGAAGGGTTGATTCATTTAACTTCGGACTTGGAGATTTTTGGATGATTTAGAAGAGGGATTTCAAGGAGCTTCGATAAGGTAAGAGTTTTGGACCTCAAAACACAATTCTATGGTGATATTTCATGAATTAAGACTGAAAATTAAGGAATTTATGGACTAAAAATGGAGGTTTAGGGCTTGAACTTAAGAGAGCTAAGATTAAGGATTTGAGGGGTCAATTGGACTCCGATTCTTGTGTTTTTGATATGTGTGAACTCGTGGCGAGATAAGGAACCTATTGATGTTAAAATTTTTGAGTTTCGAGAAGTGGGCCCGGGGCTCGGATTTTGCTAATTTCGGGATTTTTGATATTTTTCGATTGTTTTCGCTTGGGCTTTGTTCCCTTAGCATATTGTGACGTATTCGTTCTGATTTTGGATAGATTCGACGCGCGTGCAGGCCGATTTGAGGGTCAAAGGCGTCGCGAGCTAGAGATTTCGCCGGTTCGAGGTGAGTAATGATTGTAAATGATATCCTGAGGGTTTGAAACCCTGGATTGCACATCGTAGTGCTGTATTGAGGCGAGACACGCGCTGGATGATGATCGTGGGGTCTTTTACTGTTGGGGATCATAACTTGGTCCATCCCGATTGATGATTTTACCGCATATTCTACTGAAACTTATTTGTTATCATCGTAATTTGGGCTGACTGCCATATTTGGGCTTCGTGCCAATTATTTGAACCCCTTCGGGGATGGTTGTTGATATTTCCTCACTGTTTCGATTCTATACTTGAACTCAGTCATGTATATTCTACTGTTTTCAAAACTCAGCCAAGTTTATTTTGCTTTAACACTTGAAATGATTTTTCCTATACTATTTTTGGGCTGAGCAGCATGTTTTACTGTTGCCCGAGGGGCTTATGTGATTTTTGACTGAGTAAGGCCGAGGGCCTGAGTATGAGGATACTTTTGGATCGGGCTGCACGCCGCAACAGTGTTATATTGATACTGATATGAGGCCGAGGGCCTAGACTTGATGCCACGAGATGGCTTGATATTGCGCTTGGGCCGTAAGGGGCCCCTCTTGGAGTCTGCACACCCCCAGTGAGCGCCGTCGACGATAAATGGATCGGGATGCATGCCGCAGCGATATACGGATCTGGCTGCACGTCGCGGCGGTACTGGTACTATTTTATGTGTTTACTTTATTTCATTTGTCTGCCATTATCTGTTGTCTGTGCTACTTCATGCAATATCTACCTGATTTCCTGGCATTATCTGATAACTGAGCGTTGTGCCGAGGGGCGGATTTCTGTGCTTATCTGCACTATTTGTTTTGCATTTATTTGCGTAACCGTTGAAAAAAAGTCATTTTCAAAAGAGGTTTAAACTGAGCTAAGATGTTTCTCTAAAGATTTCACAGCTTCACTGTTTTTCTCAAAAGGGTTTTGGCACTGCTCTATACAGCATGATGATTTGTTATACGTGATTTCTTACTACTCAGTTGTTATTTACCTTTATTACTCACTGAGTTGGAGTACTCACTTTACTCCCTGCACCTCTTGTGCAGATGCAGGTATTTATTCACTCGGTAGCGGGTTTTAGCTGATTGGAGGCAGAGTTATAGGAGTTAGCGAGGTGACTGCCAGCGTTCGTAGCACCATTTTTTTTCTCTTTTGTTCATTATACCGATTTTATATATTTTAGACCTTGTAGTTGGATTTACACTCTAATAGATGCTCGTGACTTGTGACACCCCGATTAGGGCTGTGTTGGGTCGTACTTCCGCTAATTAATATCATTAAATCATATTTAAACTGCTTATGAATTGTTTAACTGCTGAAAAGAGATGTTCTGTAATGGTCTGGTTGGCCTTGTCTTCACGAGAGGTTCCATCACGACCGGAGCGTGGTTTGGGTCGTGACACATATTCTCGTATTATTATTGTTGTAGTTGTTGTATTCAGTGTTGTCGAGCCAAGGAGGTGTGGTTGTGATATTGAAACTGTTTTGAGGAAATGTTGTGACATGTGGGCACATATTGTGAAAGTCTTTTATTTGAGTTGTTGTGTTGTGGAACATGTGTCATTTTTTAGATAATTGTTATTGTGTTTGCACGAGGTTTCTGCCGAGCTATTGTTATTGTGTTGCACGAGGTTTCTTCCGTGCTATTGTTATTATTGGTACGCATGTAGTGGTATAAGGTCTGGGTATTGAAACGCATGAGGTGAGATAAGGTGGGCTTGACACGCGTGGCCAGTAGGGAAATTACTAGAAGCCGTGTGGTGTGATAAGGTGGGCTAAAACGCGGGATGCTATTTCGGGAAAAATAATTTTCATAAACTAAATGTAAAGTCTCCCGCGGTGATATAAGGAAAGTTTATGGTTCATTTTATGATTTGAGGCTACGAGGTGGTACCTCGGTAGGGCTCTTGTTGTCATTTCCCCATTCTTTTGTACTTGTCTTGATCGTTGTCTCCTTAGCATACTATTAATTGTCTTCCTCCGTGTTGCACTATTGCTTAGTTCTATGTAGTTAATCTTGTTGTGCTAGTCGTTGCTTTAACTTCATTGCTGCCTTTATTACATTGTGAATTTCGTGGTGATTATTTCTCTTGTGTCATTCATTGTCTCTACTCTTATTTGTTGACTTGAATTGTGATAGAACACTTTCACAAGCATACACGTAATTTAAATCACCCATATTGATTTTAGAAGATGAATCTTGGCGTTATTGACCATAATACGTAGTCTTGTCTACTTATCTTCAGTGAGGATTGTTCAAAGGGCGCATGAGTCGTCCGTGCGGTTATGAGTTGTAATGTGGGCACAAGATGCCAAGCATTTAGGGTTCATGAATTGGGACCCGTAAGCTGTGATTATCAGTTTCGGTACCTCGTGGGAATGCTTGAACAGATATAGTGTGAAAGAGGTTGTTTTTATTGAGTTGTTGCTGGCTTTTCTTTATTTGGTTTCAATGGGCTTAGATTGTGTTCAACTTACTCTATGGCATTAATACATGGCTGCTTCCTGTTGGATATTGTTGATACTAGTGCATCATTGCAAGTATTGTTTCGTATTCCTTATCCTACTTAGCATTATATTAATATTGTTTCTCTATTAGTTCACCTTCCCACTTGTTCAGGTTTTTTAGTCAAGCCATTGTCTTGACGATCCCTCGTCTCTACTCTACCGAGGTTAGTCTTGTTATTTACTGGGTACCACTGTGGTGTACTCATAGTATGCCTTTGCACATTTTTGTGTAGATTCAGGTACCATGGTTGTTGTTGATTATTAGCTGGCTGGTCAAGCATTACTATGGAGACTCAAGGTAAACCTACCGTCGCGTTCGTAGGCCTCAGAGTCACCTTCTGATGTTGTACCTGTACTATTTATTTTTATTCCGAAATAGTTGTATTTAGGGATTTTTTTAGCAAACCCAGTAAAGCTTTTGACTTGTACTACCGGATTTGGGATTGTAAGGTGTGTATTAGGATTTCTATTTCATATTTATCTGTTGATGGTTGAATTCTTCTATTAATTCAGTAAGTGTTACGCCTACCTAGTCTTAGAGACTAGGTGCCGTCACGACATCCTATGGAGAAAAATTGGGGTCGTGACAAGTTGGTATCAGAGCTCTAGGTTCATAGGTGCTACGAGTTATAGGCGAGTTTAGTAGAGTCTTGCAGATCGGTACGGAGACGTCTGTACTTATCTTCGAGAGGCTATAGAACTATTATGACAGTCTCACTTCTTTCATTCCTATCATGCGAGTTTATTGATCTCAGGGTTTGAACTTTTGTCATTTTATTCTCTCGCAAATGGTGAGGACACGAGCTGCAATTACCGACAACGCTGCCCCCAGAGCCGGTGTTGTTAGGGAAGAGGCAGAGGCCGATGAGAAGCATGTACCGTAGCTAGAGCACCTATTAGAGCAGCTGTTGAGGAGCCGCTAGTAGCTCCTATTGAAGGACAGGCACCGGAGGCGCTAGTTGTTAACCTAGGACTTCAGGAGACATTAGTGCAGTTCCTGAGCATGTTTGGTATATGCAAAAATTATAATGAGGTAATTAAATAATAACTGAAATATTTACTAGTTATACTTTTAATCGATAAATTATAATGACCTGATCGGTCGTTTTGAATTCTAACGCTCCGATTTGCGATCCGAAACTTTGAGTAGGTCCATTTGATACTTTATGACTTGCGCATGTGGTTGGTTTTGATTTTCGAGAGGTTTGGGAGTACTTTGGAATAAGAGTTATCATTTTGGATGTTTCAAGTTGTTGGAGTTGACCAATGTTTGACGTGTGAGTAAACGATAATGGATTGATAATTTGATTGTTCTGTTAGCTTTGTATGATGATTTTGGACTTGTACGTATATTTGGTTTGCGTCTTGGATGACCCGAGGGCATTCGACACTTATAGTTGAAAGTTGGAAAGTCGAGTTATGAACACTTGAAGTCCTTGAGTTTTGATGCTGGATTCTATATTTTTGATGTTGTTTTGATCCTACGAGCAATTTCATGTAAGGTTATTATACTTGTTTGAATGTTTGGAATAGGGCCTGGGGGGGGGGGGGGGATCGGTGAGTTTAGGATTGGTTTTGGACTATTTTGATAAGTCTTGCAATTGCTGGTGCTGATGTTATCGCAATTATGAAGAACAATTTGCAAATGCGAGGTTTAGATTTTGCGAATGTCACCTCGCATTTGCAGTATTGCAAAGGGGAACTTTGCAATTGCGAAACTTGGATCGCTTTTGAGATGTCCGCAATTGCGACCTACATGTCGTATTTGCAATATCAGTGGCTCGAGAGATCCTTCGCAATTGCGAGCACTTGTTCGCATTTGCGAACAGGATTTCACAATTGCAATATCTTCAGTTGGGTTATAAAGGAAGGGTTATAGAGATTAGCTCTTTTTATTTTATTTTTAGACCTTGATTTTGTTAGGAGGAGTTTCTTCCAATTTGAAAGGTTAGTAACCTTAACTTATTTTTGATTAATTTTTATTGTTCCCCATAGATTTTTATCCCTAAATTTAGGATTTCATATAGTAGAAATAGAATTTTTGGATAACAACTTAAGATTCTGAATTTTAGAGATTTAGACATCGATTTGAGATCGGATCTTGAAACTAATCATATATTTGGACTTGCGGGGTCATGGTTCATCGAGATTTGGTCTTGATTTCTGATTTCGACCATGTGGATCCATGTTGACTTCTTATTGACTTTTGAGATTTGTTCAAAGATTGAACCTTTATTGATTGTGGAGATGTTTCCTTTAGCATTATTTGACTTCCTTAGATGATATTTGACTAGGTTTTGATCATTTTGAGGAGTATTTCTAAGGCAAGTGATATTGGATTGTTGAACTTGTTCCGATATAAGGTAAGTATCTTGCCTAGCTTTATTGAGAAATTTTTTTCTAATAAATGATATTGTTTGCTACATGTGGGAGTGATGCATATGCGAGAAGACGAACGTATATGCATGTGCTAGACCATACTCCGAGTAGATTATATGTTTCTTTGTGCCTTGTTGAACTTTACGATCATTTTGACTTATGCTTCACTTGATTCCTATGATAATATGAATACAATTATTCATACTAGAGATCGCGTTTTAGTTTATGCCTAATTGAATGTGAAGGACTATTCTTAAGATTGTTAATATACTCAATTTAGTTGAGGTCATACTTTATATCGTGAACATGTATATATCTCCGTTATTCATGTGATACTTGAGTTTCCATATTCATGCTAAAAGTCATGTTTAATTTTTGTTGAGATACTTGAACATTATAGTTATTGAAATTTTGGCTCGCCTATTGATGTAAAAACTTTGATTATCTCTAACGTGGTGTATTATGCTTAATCACTCTTTTTAATGTTATTTATGCTTCCTAGCTTACATATACATACATACATACATACATATATATATATATATATATATATATATATATATATATATATATATNGAGGGATCGTACCATTCGAGCCGTTTTTTTCTTGACTCGAAATGGGAGCAGGTTTGAAAAAGGATCTTAGAGTGTCTAGGGTTGGGCCAGGAGGGTCTCTTAACGCCTTCTTTTTTCTTCTCATCGGAGTTATTTCACAAAGACTTGCCAGGGTAAGGAAGAAGGGGGGAACAAGCACACTTGGATTCTATATTAGACTTACCTAACACTGATGTTAGGTTCCATCACGACTAGGTGGATTTTGGGCCGTGATAATTCTAGACCGGCAGGTTCGAAATTGAGATATAAAGATATTCCTTCTATGAAAGTGCGTGGAGAGGTCAGCCGATTGAGGAGGATACATGGGGAGTCTGATATGAGAAGTAGATATACACACCTTTTTACCATCCCAAGTACCATTTCTATCTCCGTTCGAGGACGAAGGTTTCTTTTAGAGGTGGAGAATGTAACGACCTGATAAGTCGTTTTGAGTACTAGCTCCCTTTTATTTTCAAGACCTTTCATAGAATAATTTTATGTTTTATAACTTGAGTGAGTGGTCCGTGTCAATTTCTGGAAAGTTCATGTGTGAAATTTTAAAGAAAACATGATCTTTGATTTTAAAAATAACTAGAGTTGACCACATTTAATTTTTTCTGTTAACGACCTCGGATCGATGTTCTGACGATTCTGGTAGGTTCGTATGTTGATTTTGAACTTGTACGCATGTTTGGTTAGGATCCCAGGTGACCCGAGGTCATTTTGACACTTCATGTGAAAAATTAGAAAATTGAGTTTTGAACTTGAAAATCTTGATGAGTTGATGATCGAGTCTTGAATTTTGATGTTATTGTGATGATTTGACATTGCGAGAGAGTTTGTATGATGTTATTATACTTGTGTGAATATTTGAATTGGAGCTCGAGGAGCTCAGGTTAAATTTGGATGGTTTTGGCAGCTGAAGGCAATTGCTGGTGTTATGACTCTACAGGTCTCACAATTGCGAAGACCTATTTGCAAATGTGAGCCTCGCATTTGCGATGTCCGGCTCGCATTTGCAACATTGGGCATGGGGTGGAAGAATTTGCAATTGCAAAATTAGTGTCGCTTTTGCGAGCCAGGGGGTCGCATTTGCAATAGGAGTACCGCAATTACGACACTGATCGAGCAGTGGCAAGGCAGCTTCGCAAATGCAAAGGCTGAGTCGCATTTGTGACAATTGAAAGATTCCGAGACTGGTTCATAATTACGACCAGTTGTTCGCTTCTGCAAACGTCGCAATCGCGAATAAGACATCTGCAGCTGAGTAAAATGTGGGGATTTAGGGATTTAGCTCATTTTATACTATTTTTCAACCCTAGACTCCATAGAGGCAATTTTTGGAGAGCAATTTCTTCCTAGTAAATTATTTTTGTTATTGTTTCTATGGTCTTTATTGATGGTACTGATATATTTTCTCTTTTCATCTTCTTGAGCCAAGGGTATATCGGAAACAGCCTCTCTACCTCCTCGAGGTAGAGGTAAGGTTTACGTACGCACTACCCTCCCCAAACCCCACTTGTGAGATTTTACTAGGTCCTTGTTGTTATTGCTGTTTCCATAAATTTTATCATCAACGCTAAGAATTTCAAGGTAGAAATAGGGGGAATTGGATAGAATTTAGGAATTTTATAAAATTGAGATTTAGACCTCGAATTGATGTCAAATTTCGAAACAAATCACAGATCTGGGTTCAGGGGTGAATGTGTAATCGGAATTTGGTCTTAATTTCAAATTTCGGCCACGTGGGCCCGGGTTGACTGTTGACTTTTTAATTATGTTAAAAATTAGATCTTTTTCATACGAGGGTAATTTTTATAGCTTTTTTTTGAGTTGTTTGAGCAATATTTGACTAGATTCGTTTGGTGTAGAGGCTTGTTATAAAGATAAAGCCGTGTTGGATTATTGATTGTGTTCCGAAAAGAGGTAATGTCTTGGTTAACCTTGATTTGCTGGAAATAGGGGAGAATCGAGTCTATTTGCTATGTGATCTATGTGTTAGGTTTACCATATAAGGTGACAGGTGGATATGCATCCCATGGGATAAGCATGCAGGTAAAATTAGCCTTATTTGTGCCATGTTATTTGTGTATTATGTCTTCCATGCTTAGATAGATTATATGATTCTTTAATTTCTCATATTCATATTATTTTTATTTTGAGATTGTCGAGATGTTGGATGTTGAGATTGTTGAATTGATTGATTGGTTGCTGGTACTAATTGTTGAAAGATTCGTATATGACGAGTTATGTTCAAATACTACTATTGATATTGAATTTGCTTCTTACCTTGCTTGGTAATGTGTTGTATTATGTATGTGATTGCTTGGTGAGGAAGAGTGAAATGCACGAAGGGTGTTTCCGTGAGCTTGTGAGGAAGAGTAAAATGCACGAAAAGCGTTGTCCTGCTTGTAAGGAAGAGTGATTGTGCATGAAAGGGTGTATCCATACCTTATTTATAAATTGATATTATTGCTTGAATGAACGCGAGGATATGTATGAAGGGTATTTTTGTGCTTGTTTTATATTATAATGTGAGGAGTAAGTAAAAGCACAATGGGTGATGCCGTACAATTTTAATAAATTCATTGCTCTTTACTTTGATATTTAGAATGTGGACGTGGCTTTGTGGTTTCGTTATTATTTTTGAAAGAGGCTTACTTAGTGAACCCTTACTCTATGTTTCCATTTTATGCCCCTTTAATTGTGTACTTGTTATCCCTTTCACTTGTCATTATTCTGTTGTTGTATTTGATATTCTATCTGTTGTTTTGTTACTTCTTGATATATAACTGTACACGTTTATTGTAGGCGTCTTGTCTTACCCTCGTCACTACCTTTTCGGGGTTAGGCGCGACACTTACTGAGAATAATGAGTTGGTTGTACTCATACTATACTTCTGCACTTCTTGTACAGAAACGGATATCGGTACCAGTGAGAGGTGCTTAGCAGATACGGGGCAGGTAATTCGAGGTAGAGATGCATTCTGTTCGCAGGCCTTGAGTCATATTCTTATTTCTATTGTACTGTTTTTATTTATGGTATGTGTTGTATTTCTTTCAAAAAGTGTATGTAATAAACTCTAGAATCTCATGTACTTATGACTCCACATCTTGGGATGGTTTGCGTTAGATGTTGGTACTAGACTTATTATGTTCCTCTATTGAGTTACTTTTACTTTATATTGTTATCTTGTTGTTAGTCGTGAATTTCTATTCTTTCGTGTTATCTATTGTGTGTTGGCTTGCCTAGCAAGCGGTATTAGATGCCATCACGATCCCGACTGGTTGAGATTTTGGGTTGTGACAAATGAGGGAAGAAAATTTGAAAACGGAGGGGGAGGGGGGGACTGATCTTCTGCCTGAGGAAGAAGGTGATGGTTTATTTTATTAAGGTATAGCGCATGAACTACGTGTGTTATACATCACCTATTTTGAATTAAGGCATATCGTATGTATTACATGTGCTATATGTTAAAGAGGTAACTAGCCGTTAACGTATAGCGCATGTTTTACATGCGCTATGTATAATATGATGCCCAATTTTTTATACACTTATTTTGGTCCCTTGAGTCCAAATAATTGTTACTTAGGTTCCGAACTCCAAGTAATAACCGGATTTAGAGTAAATTAGTGCTCTTTTTTTGTTATGTTTTGATAGTGAACAATATTGTTAGTTTACTGTGAGTATTAAATTTATTTCATAATATATCTCTATAAATATCCATACAAAAACATAAAGGTATTGGGAAAAATTGTATTTATATGTATATGGTGACGTGTCATGACACGTAGACTAGTCAAACAGTCAAAGAATTAAGGTTGGTTAACAGATACAAGCAATAACAGATACGAACAAGTTAAATGGAGGAGGCGCGAGCAGTCATACAAGTAATTCAATGCTCGTACCTATTCAAGACATTTAAAGGTCAAAGATCGTGAAGAATCAAAGGAATGAATCTGACAGCAAAAAAGAGCCTAAATACAGCATTTAATGAGTATTAAATACTGGAAACGTTAGAGAATATGTACTTAATGTATATGATTGCATAACGTAACATTTAAAGTCAATAATTTCTCATAATAGCCTTATTATAACAAAGGTAAGGCTCGTATCCCCAAAATAGCTATAAAAGGGGAAGGAACAAACAATTGTAGGGACAAGAAAACACTATTGGAATATACTTTGATTTACTTGCTTTCTGATCATATTATTCACAAATTTCTTTCTCTACATACCTTTCTGATTATCAGTAACCTGTATTCTTCTAAATTCTAGCTTTGACTAAAAATATATTTTTTGGTTAAACAAATTGGTTCCATTACCGGGAATCTGATAATCGACTATATCTCAACTTGATCTTCTTTGTTGTATCAACCATGTCGAACAACAATGACAACATCCAAGGAAACCAACAAAATCAATTGAACCAACAACTTCAGGGAGATCTGCGAGACAATAATGCATTAGTTCCTTCTCCACAAGGTTCACCACGACGATCTCGTGAAGGAACTCCTGAAGGATCTCACACAGAAGAACAAGTTCAATTTGAGAATGTTGAAGTTATGGATGATGCTTTACAAAAACTTATCGCTACTCAGGTCAACAAAGCTTTACAAGCTTTTGTTAGTCGATTACCTGCTGCTCCACCCAAACCTACTCCAAATAACAATACTTTGGAGAATCCTCGTTCTGGACTGGTTAATTCAGGCAGCGGTGGAAATCCCAGTGAAACACAGGAGGGAGACCCAGGTAATCCAGTTAATTCTGATTTACAAAATCTAGTACTAACATTGCAGAAACAGCTTAAGGAGCAAAATGACCGCATAGAACAAATACTCGGAGTACCACCCGTGATCAAGGGAGTAGATATAGATAAATATTCTCAACAGCCCTGGAAGCCAAGTGTCGCACCTCTCCCAATTCCAAAGAAGTTCAAAATACCCGATATTCCAAAGTATGATGGGACAACAGACCCACAAGATCACGTTACTGCATTTACAACAGGTGTCAAGGGCAATGATTTGACTAAGTAGGAGATTGAATCAGTCTTAGTCAAAAAATTCGGTGAAACACTCACTAAAGGGGCACTAACATGGTATTCTCTTTTACATGAAAATTCTATAAATTCTTTTGCTGAGCTTGTAGATTTATTTATCAAAGCATACTCGGGAGCTCAAGAAGTTGAAAAGAGAATGGAAGACATCTTCAAAATCAAGCAAGGAGATTCGGAGTTGCTTAGAGAATTCGTGGACAGATTTCAACGGGAAAGAATGACGTTGCCATGAGTACCTGATAATTGGGCGGCTATAGCCTTCACCAGCAATTTGAATGAGAAGAGTTCAGAAGCTATGAGACGACTCAAGGAAAGCCTTCGAGAATTCCCAGCAACAACATGGAATGATGTCTACAACAGATACAGTACAAAGATGAGGATTGAAGAAGATATTATTTTATGACATAAAACAGAAGAAAAAGTAAGCTCAAGGCGTGTAGAAAATGAAAAAAGATCTGGTAAAAACAGGTATGAGCCTTACATGGGACCTGCGGGGAAGGACTCACAGTCAAGGCAGGATAATCAAAGGTACGATCACAAACCTAGAAATAGGGAATCAGGCTCCTCATCAAGGTTCGGGAATGATCGGAACACACACGGGTCACGAGATGATGATGGAAGTCTAAAGGCAAGGTTCGGTGGTTACAACTTCAACGTAAGCACCTCTGAACTCGTAGTTGTTTTAAGAAGCATGGGAGATAAGGTACGATAGCCAAAGGAGATGATATCGAATCCAAATAGACGAAATCCTGATCATTGGTGTGAATTTCACAACGATCACGGGCATGAAACAACAGATTGCAGATTTCTGCAGGGTGAAGTTAATCATTTATTAAAACAAGGGTATCTCACTGAGTTATTCAGTGAAAAAGGTAAACAAGCATACATGAAAAATAGGCAAGAGCCTCCAAAACCACCTTCACCCAAGAGAACTATCAACGTTATAAGTGGGGGTGAAGAGATAAATGATGTATCATATAAAAAGGTTTCAAAAGTAACAATTACCCACGGGAAGCGGCCTCGACATGTCTTGGAGGGAGAAAATATTACGTTCGATGATGCAGATGCCGAAGGTCTATTAACTCCACATAACGACGCACTGGTAATATCTTTACTTGTACATGACACTAACGTGAAACGAGTTTTGATTGATCCAGGTAGTTCTGTGAACATTATTTTGATACGAGTATTGCGTGAGATGCAAGCTGAAGAAAAAGTAATACCAAACGCACATACTCTATCTGGGTTTGATAATTCCAGCTTCGTTACAAAAGGAGAGGTAACGCTCACCACATTTGTTGAAGGAGTTATCAAAGACACAAAGTTCCAGGTAGTAGACATGGATATGGCTTACAATATGATTCTTGGGAGACCATGGATCCACGAGATGGACGATGTTCCTTCAACTTTGCATCAAGTCATTAAATTTCCAACGCCATGGGAAATCTGTCAAATCAGGGGAGATCAACAGACATCTAGAAACATCAACTCCGTGACAGACTCAAGCACGAAGGGTGAAGAAAAATAGCAATTACAGAATTCAGTTGAGGATAACATAGCATCAACCTCAACTGAATGAGGGCAAACAGATGTAGATTCAAGGCCCGATTCCATTCAAGAACCAGAGGAAAATGAAAACATCAAAACGACGATAGAAGAGCTGGAGGCTGTGGTTTTGTTTATACAGTGGCCAGAAAGAAAAGTGTATAAAGGAGCTAATCTTAGCCCGGAGGTGAAGCGTAAGTTAATTGAATTTTTAAAAGCTAAAGCAGACGGTTTTACTTGGTCCCACACTGACATGACAGGTATACCACCGGAGGTGATGACTCATAAACTAAATGAAGATCCTTCATATCCTCCAGTCAAGCAAAAGAAAAGAAAGCAAGGAACTTTCAAGAATCAGGTGATTCAAGAAGAAGTCCAAAAATTGCTAAAAATTGGTTCAATTCGTGAGGTAAAATATCCTAACTGGTTAGCTAACACTGTTGTGGTTCCTAAGAAGAAAGGTAAGTGGCGAGTCTGTGTAGATTACACAGACCTATAAAGCCTGCCCTAAAGATTCTTTTCCACTGCCACACATAGATCAATTGATTGATGCAACTGCAGGTCATGAACTATTAAGTTTTTTAGATGCATATTCAGGGTATAATCATATTAAAATGCATCCAGGAGATGAACAAAAAAATTTCCTTCATAACAGACAGGGGGACTTACTGTTATAAAGTAATGCCCTTTGGTCTAAAGAATGCAGGAGCAATGTATCAGAGGTTAGTTACCAAAATGTTTCAAGAGCATTTGGGAAAAACTATGGAGGTATATATAGATGATATGCTTGTTATAACTCAGCATTCAGGAGATCATATATCGCATCTATCTGAAACCTTTGGAATTTTGCGAAAATATAACATGAAGTTAAATCCTGAAAAATGTGCATTTGGTGTGGCATCAGGTATATTTTTAGTTTTTCTTGTTTCTAACCGTGGTATTGAGGTGAATCCTGCACAGATTAAGGCCATTGAGGCAATCCCTGAAATACTTACAAGCAAAAAAGAAGTTCAAAGATTAACAGGAAGGATTGCAGCCTTGGGAAGGTTCATTTCTAAATCATCAGAGAAGTGTTTTCAATTCTTCTCAGCTCTTAAGCAGGATCGTTTTGAATGGAACGAAGAGTGTCAGCAAGCACTCAAGAATCTGAAAGTGTACTTATCAAATCCACCATTACTAGCAAAACCAAAGGTTGGGGAAAGACTGCTCATTTACCTTGCTGTTTCGGAAGTAGCGGTAAGTGCGGTTATGGTTCGAGAAGAACAAGGTAAACAATCCCTTATCTATTATGTTAGTAAATCTTTGCTAGATGCGGAAATGCGGTATCCTCAATTGGAAAAGCTTGCACTTGCATTAATCATGGCATCTAGGAAGTTAAGGCCTTACTTTCAGTGTCATCCTATTGTTGTAGTAACCGCTTATCCTTTACGTAATATATTGCATAAGCATGAATTATCAGGTAGGTTGGCTAAGTGGGCAATAGAGTTAAGTGAATACGAAATCACATACCAACCTAGAACTGCTATAAAATCACAAGTGTTAGCTGATTTCGTGGCTGATTTTAGCAATGACATGCAATTAGAAGCACAAAAAGAATTACATGTGTTCAATGGAGCTAATCCAGTAACTTGGACTTTATTCGTTGATGGATCATCTAATGTAAAAGGAGTAGGTTTAGGGATTGTTTTGGTACCACCTACGGGTGAAACCATTCGACAAGCTATCAAATGTCATTCAATAACTAACAATGAGGCAGAGTATGAGGTTGTGATTGCAGGTTTAGAACTGGCACGAGAACTTGGCATAAATCAGATTATAATCAAGAGCGATTCGCAACTCGTGGTTAATCAAATGCTGGGGACTTATACAGCCAGGGAAGCAAGGATGCAACAATATTTAGAAAAGGTGCGGGAGCTAATAAGGCAATTTCAAACTTGGAAAGTTGCACAAATACCAAGGGATGAAAATCTTGAAGCAGACGCTTTAGCTAATCTCGCATCTGCGGCTGACGTGGCAAGCAATGCAAATACCTTAGTTATTCATTTATTTCATTCAGTTCTCGATCCTGACAAGAATGAGATAAATTTTAATAATTTAACTTGGGATCGGAGGAACGAGATTGTAGCTCTTTTGCAGTATGGAACCATCCCTGTTGACAACAAAAAAGCCCATGCACTTCGCAAAAAGGCTGCTCGCTACTGTTTAAATCAAGGCAACCTATATCGTAAAATGTTCGGTGGTCCCTTAGCTAGATGCCTCGGTCCTTCTCAAACAGAATACGTAATAAGGAAAATACATGAGGGGCATTGTGGAAATCACGCTGGAGGAAGATCATTGGTAAGAACCTTAATCAGGGCAGGTTACTATTGCCAAAAATAGAAGAAGAAGTGGAAAGTTTCGTGGCCAAATGTGATAAATGTCAATGGTATGGTAACAACATGCATAGACCCGCAGAATTATTACATCCGGTCATCGCACCATGGCCATTCATGGAATGAGGAATGGATATCGTGGGTCCATTACCACAAGTAAAAGGACAGGTAAAATTTCTGCTCGTACTTACTGATTATTTTACTAAATGGGTAGAGGCAGGAGCCTTCAAACAGGTACGAGAAAAGGAAGTGGAAGATTTTTATTGGCAAAACATCATATGCTGATTTGGTATACCAAAGGAGATCGTATGTGACAATGGTCCTCAATTTATTGGAGCTCAAGTCACAGAATTTTTTCAAAGTTGGCAAATTAAAAGGATTACGTCCACACCTTATCATCCCGTAGGTAATGGGCAAGTAGAATCTACAAACAAGGTTATTGTCAATAATTTAAAGAAGCGTTTGGAAGAATCAAAAAGGAAATTGGCCAGAGGTGCTACCTGGTGTTTTATGGGCATATCGCACAACAACAAAAACGAGCACAAGAGAAACACCCTTTTCGTTAGTTTNGAAGTCCAGGACTTTATTTGGCGAAATATCATATGCCGATTTGGTGTACCAAAAGAAATCGTATGTGACAATGGCCCTCAATTATCGGAGCTCAAGTTACAGAGTTTTTGAGAGTTGGCAAATTAAAAGGATTACATCTACACCATATCACCCAGTGGGTAATGGGCAAGCGGAATCAACAAACAAAGTCATAATCAACAATTTAAAGAAACGATTAGAGGAGTCTAAGGGTAATTGGCCTGAAGTGTTACCCGGAGTTTTATGGGCATATCGCACAACAACAAAAACAAGCACAGGTGAAACACCCTTCTCTTTAGTTCATGGAGCTGAGGCATTGATCCAGGTTGAAATAGGAGAACCAAGCATAAGATTCTCACAAGCAACACAAGAGTCTAATGATGAAGAGATGCGGGTCAATTTGGATTTACTGGAAGGCAGGAGAGAAGCTGCGTTAATAAGAATGGCAGCACAAAAACAAGTGATCGAACGGTATTACAACAGGAAAGCACACCTGAGATTCTTCAAAATTGGGGACTTCGTGCTTAAAAAGGTTTTTCAATCTACAAAGGCAGCCAACGCGGGTAAACTAAGTCCAACCTGGGAAGGACCCTACATAGTTCGTGATATTGCAGGAAAAGGAGCATATGAATTGGAAACAATGGACGGGAAGGTGCTTCCTTCACATTGGAATGCTGTACATTTGAAGAGATACTACTTCTAAGGAAAAACCCACGGTCAGGTATCACCATGTTAAATTTGTTTTTTTAGAATTGTTGTAAATTTTACGAACGATTTTAGATGATAGGCAAAACGCTAACCCGTGCTAAATGATGAGTCACGACCTGTAAGGCAAAATGGAATAAGCTAAAATTCCTGGCCCAGGGTTACAATTATTCTGATAGAAATATAAACGGGTTAAGCAGTCTTCATCTATAATCGCACCTCCGAGTCCCGTATGTATTTCCTTTTCAGGAAAAGGACCAAATGAGAGAAACTATCAAGTGCTCGAGGCTTCATACTTCAACACTCAAACACTTGGGGGACTACATAATATATACAGTCACGTGTATAAAAAAGGCAAAGAAGATTGAGGAAAAATCAAGCCTAGAAGAGTCAAGTGCGGAGTGAAAGTTACGAAGTCATGGCATCCATCATAGTGTTCTTTCCCATGAGAACAATGGAGTCACCTTTCAAACCCTTCCTAATGTTTTGGAGCTAAGGGGATCCAATATACCTCAAAACGGTTAGGGTAAAGACTATGTACTAAAACAGGTTATAAGTAAAAACCCTGTATCTATTGTTCTTCTTTTGTAAAAATCTGTTACGAGGAAAACAGTTACGAGAAAGTTATAGATGTAATTCAAATACATGTAAGATGTTATTCAAAACTTGTCAAGGCTCAAAATAAAAGCTTGTCAATGTTATTCAAAAGATACATGTGTGTTCCTATTTCTTTTCTCGTATGCTAACACCATTATGAAGTTGAGACGTCTTCTTCATTAAGTGTCGAAATATAAAAGGGCCCTCTTTTAT